>NW_028175318.1:0-148550 GCF_965226575.1 Pagrus pagrus
AGAGCATCATCGACACTCTGTGGTTCAGCGCCTCCTTTTATGTATTTCAAATCCAATGTCTCTGGGAAAGCGAAGCGTTTCTCTGTCTTGACAATGTGAGCGGTACCTCTGCCAATGTTTATAACCCGTGCTATGGTCATACACACAACGGGGGGTAATGATAAAACCTTGCTCGTGATTTCACACTGAGTCCTTATGTCATCTAAGTATTCCAATCCAGACAAAGTAGATGATACGAAGGGCAAACCGCTCAATACTCTGGACAGGTATTTTTTCAAGAAGAGTTAACCTTGTTGCTTGATAGCAATGAGACAATTGCCACCTACAAAACCAATGTTGTATGTACCCATTGTAATAGAAAAGATGCTAAACACGTTATACTGTCTGCTTCTTGTGTATAATAAAATGTAGTCCTTGTGAAATAACGACTGGTACAATGTCATTTGTTGCACACAGTTTTCTTTATTACCACAGCATACAGAGTGTGTAGTTTCAATGTGAGGTGATTTGTTTGCAGTACATCAGCATGTAAGCTACACCATTTAATGATCCTGCTTCATATGTTGTCTTGACATCCTCCCAAGAGCACAACTTTACTAGAGAATCATCTGCAAGATACCACTTGTCATGACATCGCACGTAAGCTGTGTAATGTCCACAGTGTTGTGTACCACGGTGAGCTATAACTGCGTACAATTCATATAGAGCATCATCGACACTCTGTGGTTCAGCGCCTCCTTTTATGTATTTCAAATCCAATGTCTCTGGGAAAGCGAAGCGTTTCTCTGTCTTGACAATGTGAGCGGTACCTCTGCCAATGTTTATAACCCGTGCTATGGTCATACACACAACGGGGGGTAATGATAAAACCTTGCTCGTGATTTCACACTGAGTCCTTATGTGACATGTTGTACAATAATAACTGTTGCAAATAGCCAAAGTGTTGTCAGAGTATTTCCGGACGTACTCCTGCAGCTCGTTGGGAAAATTGTCTTGCATCAACATGGGAATCGTGTTTATGACACTGCGTGTTGACTTGGCTGTGTTACAGTTGAGGCAGCGCACACGCTCTTCCTTCACAATGTCCCACAGTTGTCCAATCGCGATAGCTGGTTCACCACCGTCGTCTACTATGGCACCGAGGATGCACTTGAAGGCGAGCTCTGAGTCCTCCTGAAAGTCGAAAGACACTCTGCAATGTGAGCTGAGTGAGCTTATGAGAAAGCTCGTGTCACATGGCGAACGATTGTCTTTGGTCATCTCGTAGATGAGACACATGAGCCTCCCTGTCACCGTACCAGAAGCCTGGTAATCATGCTCCCCGAGTTGCAGGATGTAATCCCGTACTTGGCGCGTCCCGTACAAGCACTGGAGAACGCTGTTGAGGTTACAATTGTAACCATAGTTTTCCAAGCCACGCATGATTGAAGACTTCAAGTGGAGCCAGCAGGCTTGGTGAACTACACAAATGATAGTAATAGGAATAATAAGAATAATAAATAATAACAATAACATACATACATACATACATACATACATACACAACGATATTTCCGTATAACTAATCACACAATTTGTGTAGGTTATGTTTGTCTTGTTTTTTGTCTTGTTTTTACTCACTTAGTACTCTGTCACGCTGAACATCTTCATACTATGGAATAGCTCTCTGAGAGAACCCACCCCTCCATGTGGTTTCAGGATAACCATTAGGATTGTCAGTCTGTACAAATCCACAGTGAACTCCTCCACAGGTCCCTTCCTTCTTAACTTTGTAAACATTATGACAGGGCTCCACCTGGAGCCTGTCTCCGAAACCGCGTCATGTGTGAAACAGTTACCATTGTATTGGCATAACCTTGACCGGTTCAGTTGAAGTTGATCTATGCTGGGAACCCCAGAGAGTGCTGAGATGTTGAGTGTCACCATTGTTAGACCCTGTGTACAGTCCAGTGCCGTCACTTCCAATCTCGATGATCCAAATATCCTGACTCTCATCCTAAGCACTATATTCCTGACCAGTGTATTCAGCTTTGTATTACCCACACCGTTTTCTGTCATTTGGTTGCCCCTGAAAGGCGTGGGAGTTCCGTACACCAGCATTTTGGCACTGCTCCTGTGGTGAGCTTCTTCTTCGTCACCCCTGTGTGTCAGCCAGTTGGGTATGTCAGACGAATAATCTTTGAATGTGAAGACATTACCCTGAAGGGTCGTCATGTGCGGAACGGTCCTTTCGCCGGCTTGTAGGTTTCTCAACCATCCAATGCAATTGTTCAGCACAGCATCCAATGTGTGTGCCGTGGAGCTCATTCCGTGCAACCATCTGTACAGTTCCGAGTCGGGTGAATGTTTTGCCACCAAAGCAGCACAGAGACTAACTAACTTCTCACAATGTCCACCAAACATCGAGGACTTGGGCTTGTTGAAGTTCCTGCTGAGATAGGGGACAATGTTAATCATCACGGCTCCTCCTTTACCAATCAAGATGTCGTTCCATTCTGTCAGGTGTGTGGGTAACAGTCTCGTGTCTAATGCAAGCTTCAGTGTGAGAAACACTTGCAATAGGAATGCATAAACCGAGTTGGGTGAGTCTGACACATTCCAGTGTAACACTTGCTTGGCCTCTTCGAAGAACTGCACGTACTGGAAGACGAAAATGCCGTTGCACCTACAGCACTTGCACAATCCGTCTCGGGGACCGGCGAATATCAGAGGGTGATCTCGAGTCATGTCCTGTGACAGGATGATTACTTGGTCCTTGAAACGCGCTATCTCTGTCTCACTGTGGCTCTTGAGAATAGCCATGCACGTGTCCATTTCTCCCTCAATCGACTTGACTCGCAAAAGCACCCTACCACGGGGCTCTTGTTCTTGTTCTTGTTCTTGTTCTAATCTTTCCACCGCCGTGACTGTCACGACATTGCTGTGTGGTGTATCTTCAGCTGTGTTATTATTATCATGTCCTTGGCGTGGTGCATCTCTCAACAAGATGTTTCCTTGTTGAGCTTGATCAGGCCTGTTGTCTTCATCAACAAATCCCACTTGATTGACTGTTTGTGCTGCTGCTGCTGCTGCTGCTGCTGCATCTAGAGGAGTCTTGAACACTGACTTGTTGTAGAATTGTAGCACTCCATCCACAATACTGTCTACTTCAGCACTGTCCACGTTTAGTGTCTCAACTAGCGATTCGCCGCTGTGTTCTTGTGGCGTTGATGTATCATCATCAGAGCTCATGGTGATGACACGATTCTCACTGCCGATGTGACTGTGACTCTCGGGTCCTAATTGAGCGGTGGAAGTGTTCAGGTTGTCGCTCACCAAAGTTCTATTAGAGTCATTGTCACCGCTACTGAGCATTTGTTGATCACCCACATTGCTGGAGTGCAAGTGCAACACGGCCTTTATGTCGTCCCAAGTCTGTTCATGGGCCAAATCAGGTGGGGAGACCGTCGACACGTTCTCCGCAGTGTTCATCGCACTTTCACGTGCCTGTGAGTTGGGGTGTCGAACAGGCAGCTGCTCATCTTCCACCAACTCTGCTCGCACCTCGATGGCGGTTGTACCGGTGGCAGCTGTGGCAGCGACTGAGGTGGTTGTGGAGGTTGCCGTAGCGGTGGCGGCGGCGGCGGCTTTAGGAGGACCTTGTCTTTGTCGACAGTCGACCCTCGTCGGACCCTCTGGAACTGTCTTCGTCTTCAAGCGCCTGGCATCCACAACATGGACGCGGTTGTCACTAGCCTTGCGTTTCTTGTTCTTTTTATATCTGCCCTTGTACACAGCTTCGAGCTCTTTGACCTTATTCGAGTACCACCCGTAAGGCTGGATGAGATCGGGTGCCAACTTTATAAAGTCTATCCCGTAGTACTTTTTTACATCAGACTTGATTACCGTCGTGTAGTGAGATCCTGTGAGTTCATCTGGGACACAGTCGTCACCTACTATGATGTCGGTAGGCTTATACTCCCCTAGCTGTACGGAGAACGGTATCTTATTGGCGGGTACCTGAGCATCGCTGATGTCCTCACTCAGACACCGGTATCGATCGAGTTTCAGCAGTTCGGAAGGAGACCACCTCTCTTGAGGGAACAGTGTGATGCACAGTGCTCCCATAGCGATGAAATCTTTGTCCACTTTGCCATTGTAGTCCAGTCTACTAAGGCTGGCCAGTATCATTTCCACTGTAGGCCTTTGGTCTTTGTGTTTCGTGTAAAGTGCACGAGCGTCGATTGCCTGCATGTACTGGAGGTTGAAGGTTTCAATGTTGTCGGGGCTGTAAACACCGACCAAGTTGGCTAAATTTGCGGCGTATGTCTTCTTACAATAACCCTGACCACCGGGCGCCTTGTATTGTATCATGGGCACTTGGCTGTACAGCTCCCACATCACGCAGTACCAGCTGAAGATGTCGCTCCCCAGGGCTGCGTTCAGGCACCACAACACTTCGGGAGCCATGTTAGTGCGGTTGCCCCTCGGTTGATCTGGGGTAGAAAAGTTGCACGATGTACCAAAGTCACTGATCTTAAAGGAGAAGGGCATGGGTTTTCTATCTGGTTGGTGACAAACCAAGACGTTCCTATACGTGAAGTCCCTGTGTTGGATAGCTCTCGATCTCAAGTAATCCAGACCTCGGAGGGTGTCTAGTTCGACAGCTGGTACAATAGAGAAGCTGGTTTTGATGAGCCATATGAATTCATGCAGTGAATACATGGCTCGTTCCATAAGGAGCACAGCTCTGCCTCCCAACTGGTAGGCAGGAATTTCGCACCAAAAGCCTCCAAAGGTTCGTAGTATGTTTGGGTGATTCATGGAAACACCTATCATGACCTCTTCCACCTGAGAGGCAATATGTGCGTAGCGATTGAATTCATCATCTACAAAAGGGATGCTCCAGTTCACCATTTCTGGAAACAGGTTGGTTTTTGCAACTAGGGCGCTGTTAATCGGAACAGTCACTCCGAATCCTCCTCGACCCAGCACCTTGTTTGGTGTGGTTATCAGTTTTTCTATGTCAAAGTTACATGAAATCGAAGAGTCCAGGGGTATCTTCTTTAAGCCCGAGTAGATGCTCCACGGGTCGGCCTCTCTGGTAGGACTTAGCGGTATATACATTCGACCAAAGGCGTCGATGGTCACCTTGGGCATTCTAGGTTCCGTTGTCTCGTATTTCTCGGGTAAGAAGCCGTCTAACACTGGTCGTGTCTGCTGATCCTTTGCTTTGTTGTGCTGTTGGTTCTGCTGCTGCCGATGATGGTGGTGGTGTCGTTGACGATGTTGTTGATGAAGTGCAAATGTTGGGAATAGGGAATTTTGGAGGCTAGTGAGCATTTTCTGAAACTCCTTCAAGATCATGCTCGATTCGCGAGAGTAAGGTGCTTGTGCACCACATGTTATCACCATGAAGAGTATGATAGAATCGTAGCTAGTAGCAGTAGTAGTCTGTCGTTTCACGTATACCACCAAACGTGTTTTTCCTTGGAGCTGAGGGTTTTCGGAGATATTCATCACTCCTACGTCCCTGAGATCAGACGTGTGGATAAACCTGTTGATTACCGTAACAGTGTCCTCATTGTGCGTGACATCAAAGTTGTCACTTCCTCCGAGCCACCTCAGTACACCACGAACATCGTCGTACCTCAAGGTCTTAACGTGATACAAATTGTGACGCTCTACCAAGGATAGCAATCGCTCAACAGTGCTCCTATTGTACTTTGACGACGCCATCTTGGACCCTGTCTTACTATTGTACCTGCGACACATCTGTGGGTAATAAATAGGAGATGAACAGTTTGGTTCGTAGGGACATGGTGTTCTCTGAACACGCGTCTGTGTCACTCTTTGAGTGCCTGATAGTGACAGGTGCTCCGGCTACGGGGTTGCTGCAAGATGCGTTCAGATGTGAAAGCACGCTCCAGATGACCCTGCAGCTCTTGCGAGATATGTGGCAGAGAGCCGATAGGTTGTACATACCCAGAGCCGATCTTGAGTGTCTCCACCGGATGGAATGTATTAGCACGATGTCTCACGAAATGTCTATCCCCAGTCAGATAGCGTTGGAGCCCCGCAAACTCTCCAGATACTACATATATCTATTGTTCCGTTACTGCATGAGCTCTGCTGGTCTTAAGGTGTACCAGTGGGGTAACAAATCCAATCGCATCCTCTCCTCTCAGTGGAAACCAGAGACGCACACGGGTCACTTAGTGGATGTCCCTGTGAGCTGGCTCGAGTCTCAAGTGTGCACCAACTGTCCTTCAGCTCCACCTCTCCCTGAAATCAACAACAGCGTCAGCAAGCCTCCACCATATGACCGTCCTCAACAGTTCACTCAGCCTCGACTCCATCAGCATCCAGGACGAAATTTGCCTCAGCAGCTACCTGTACAACATTTGCAGTATCAGCAGCAGCAGCAGTCACAGCCACAGCCACAGCAGCAGCAGCAGCAGTCACAGCCACAGCAGCAGCAGCAGCAGCAGCAGCAGCAGTCACAGCCACAGCAGCAGCAACCTCAACCTCTGTATCAGCTGTGTCCACCACAACAGCTGCGCCCTCTGCAGATTCGACAGTATCACCAAGACATGGACACCAAGCAGGATCAACGGCTTTCTAACAGCAAAAAGTTGTACTCAGACCCGACTGAGCATCAATTGAGGTCATCCCACACCAAACCCGACATGGGAGCTAGAGCAAAGCAGCTGTTTCGTGAAGGCTGTTACAATTCCGGTCTTGAGAGTGGGGATGACGATTGAAAGGCTGGTGTAAAACAATGGTTATATGACACTCTCCTCACACACACACACACACACACACACACACACACACACACACACACACACTCCTCTCACATAAAGGAGGAAGCTACATAAGAACACTAACATAAGTGAAACTGTGCACACCAGAGAGAGACAGAGACAGAGAGAGATTTATCAACATTCACAGGAACATAACTGTGCTGGGAAATCGCAGTCTAAGGACTCATGAAGAGACAAAAGCACCATTATGGGATGTTACCTAACTACATGCGCAGTAAAGACATGACATGTGGGTTGTGCTTGGAGGTGGTGTATAAAAAGAAAAAACCCGAAGATCGTAAATTTGGTATCTTACCCAACTGTAACCACTGTTATTGCCTGGGTTGCAGCAGCGCATGGAAGAAAGTGTCACCTTCAAGCGGTATATCTTGCCCTTTCTGCCGAACTGTGTCCTCCTTCTATATCCCGAGTCTTTACTGGATCGAGGATAACGACGGGAAGCAGCAACTGATCAAGACATTCAAGGATGACAAGGCGAGTTTACCATGTCGATACGGTGAAACTTGTCGCTTAGGCTCACGATGCTTCTACAAGCATGACAAACGTACAGATGACGTCTATCAACCCACGATGAGACAAAAGTACCGCGATGGGATGTCACCTAACTACCTGCGCAGTAAAGACATGGCATGTGGGTTGTGCTTGGAGGTGGTGTATAAAAAGAAAAAACCCGAAGATCGTAAATTTGGTATCTTACCCAACTGTAACCACTGTTATTGCCTGGGTTGCAGCAGCGCATGGAAGAAAGTGTCACCTTCAAGCGGTATATCTTGCCCTTTCTGCCGAACTGTGTCCTCCTTCTATATCCCGAGTCTTTACTGGATCGAGGATAACGACGGGAAGCAGCAACTGATCAAGACATTCAAGGATGACAAGGCGAGTTTACCATGTCGATACGGTGAAACTTGTCGCTTAGGCTCACAATGCTTCTACAAGCATGACAAACGTACAGATGGTGTCTATCAACCTCAGACCACGATGTCCCGGCTGGTGAACACAGAGCCATCCCCGTCAACGGGAGCTCAACATCGGTCCGTGTCACCTTGGCCGTTGAATTTTGCACAAGCAGTCAAGTCAACGGGCGCTAAGACGCGGACTGTTAGGCCGCCTCCAGGCCTGAACGTTACACAGCCATCCCAGTCAACGGCAGCTCAGCCGCGGACTAGTAGGCCGCCCCCAGGCCTGAATGTCACAGAGTTGTCGGCCGTGGAAGATGAGGCCACGTTGACTTTCGACCTGCCCGAGATGCTACTTTCATTGCTTGCTGATGATAGTTGATATGATGGTCAGACTGAAGGACTGCTTTTTCGTTGCTATAGCTATGCTCAACTACTAAATCAAACGGTCATTGGTGGCCACAGGTTTAATCAAGACGTTACAGTCCTCCACTTCCTGGATATGAGTTCTGATCACCAGTGTGAAGACTCACTCACGTCTGCACAGCCTGCACAGTTTGTTGGACAACTAAACTTTGACATTTCCTGATTATCATTGGCATCAATGTTGTAGTGTACAACAGGACAACGTCCATTGTGTACATCAGTGAATGTGGTGGCTGTGAAAAGACTGTGTGTGTGTGTGTGTGTGTGTGTGTGTGTTTGTGTATACTCATGTTGGACTTGTAAAGCTTTTTGTTCTTGTGAAAATAAAAATGGTTTTAATTCACTATCCCAGTGTTGTTGTCGTCGTTGTCACTGTTGTTATAATTATTACACCGTGAGTCAAAATGCCATGTAGGAGTGAAACCCAACCTTACATACCAAGTGTTCGAATAAAGAAAAGCAAGTACAAGATGAGAATGACCATTCAGATAAAGTTTATTGTACACAAGCTTAAATCACATTGACTGTCCTACACTGGGACAGCAACAAGTATTGTTGACATGTGAATGATTAAAACATGGGTATTGACATCATCAAGATAGATTCGATCTGTTATGTAAGCTGTAGTACACAGCATCACATTCGGTTTGCATTCAGTCAATGAGCTGTGACTCCTCGCAGTTAAAGCGCACCACACCATCGTGCACAACGAAGCCGTACTCAGGTCCGGGTTTAGGTCTCTTCAGGTTCCACAATTCGCAGACGTATTTCATGGTCTTGAACATTAATCCACAAGTAGACTCTGTCCAGTGCTTGGATTGGGTTTTCGCGGGGACATTTGTGAAAGTGGCCAGTCTCTTACCCATGTTGTAATAGTCCCGAGAGGAAGCTCCGTTGACATCCCAGAGTAAGCTCTCCAACTTTTGGCACCAGGAGGAAAAGGACTTGTAGTTGGTTACAGCTCCGGTCATCAATCTCTTAATCCCCAGTCCCATCGGAACTATGTTATAGTCAGTCCCACACAACGCCATGAAGATCAACTTTTCCATGCGCGCTCTGTCGTCTTGGAATCTTTTCACGCGCACAAAAAAGCACCGCCCTGCCTGGATCAACTTTAAGAAACGACCGTGGCTATCCTTTGGTACCATCCCGTACATGTAAGCTTTACTCATCTGCTTGAGGTTATTCAGTAGCCTTTTCTGTTCCTTCTTCGGATCCACCTCGTGTGAAACATCGGCTACATCAGGGACCTTGGGTTCCTCTAGACAGGACATTTTTCTTTTATCACCAGTAGACGGAGGACTTTTCACCAGCTCGCAGCCCGACGGCGGAGTCTTGCCGGATGCAGGGCACAGTGTTTCAAAAATGTACGAGACTGTCTTTGCACTGGAGCCTTGATTTACATCAAACGCCAAATCGTCTAATCTTTCCCTGGCGTTCGACTCAAAGAATACAGAAAGAAACGAACAGTACAGCGATCCCCTGATCCCGGCTAGGTACAGGTACCTAGCTACTTTTTCCTTAAGGTTACATTTGGCGGTGTCATACTCGTCCAAAATGGCCTCGAATGCATTGTGCTGTTTCCGAGCTCGAGGTAGCAAGCGGTCATCATCGCCATCATTGCCATCATCATCATCATCATCATCACCGTCATCTGCAGCAGCGATGTCGCATAGGACTCTGAACCTATCGATTGATGTCATTTCCATGAACGGTGGCTCGGAAGGGTGGTTGTTTGGAATGTCAAACAGCAGCTCGCCGAAGGATGACATGTGCATGCTTAGATCCTTGTGGTAGCTCTTGTTGTCCATCCTCAAAGTAATACCCTCTCGACCGCAAGCTGTTAGCACAGCCAAGACGTCCGAGTCTCCCGTGCACACGGTCACGTTACCCGTCAGAACGTTGGCCAACTCCACAAGCAGCGTATCAGCTTCTGTGCTTGTACACCGGAGACAGGCTTCTCGTAATATAGAAACCTGTGTTGTCTGGGGGTCTGCGAAGGTTGCGATGAAAACACCCGAAAGGCCCTCGGGTCTGTTTATTGATGAGTCTACGTAACCGGGGTCTACGTTAGATGGGTCACACTCGGGACCTTTCGGATCTTCGAGTGTGCTCGCGGACAAGCTGCTTTCCCCGCAAGCCTGGCGCTCCACGTATTTCTGGTGGAATGACACCAGGTTATCAACCGAGGTTCCAGGCTCGTCCGTCAACAGGTCTTCCTTTGCACCGGTTACGAGGAACAATTTGTTCTCCATACCCATGTCGGCCAACAGCTTCATCATGGCGTATTCTATGGCACACAGGTTACTCTTACAGAACTCAATGTGAGGTGCGATGGGGCTGTTTAGTCTCATTTCCCTCACGGCTGGCTTATGAGCCCTCGCGCCATCTTTTACGAGCACTACGTAGTGACTGTTTTGGGTTTCTGACGCGTAATCATTCGCCAGCCTTGTGGCCATGTTGAATATGGACTTCTGCGAATCGCCCTCGACGTAGTCAATTTCCTTGACCCTGTAGATTACCATGAGATGGTCTATCAGAGTCCAATCCTGTAGTTGCTGCGATCCCTCGATCAATTCGAACGGCGCGAGGTGAGGGTTTGCGAGCATTGCATGGAAAGCTTTGTGTCTCAACCCCATTTTGGTTGTAGAAAAATAGAAAGTCAAATCGACTAAGAGACAAAACCAAATTGGTCTATGACTAAATGTATTACGTCTAAGGTGTACAGAGAGGTGCACCACTGATTGAATTTATCCTTTTCCCCCATGAAAACCCTGTTATTTAAAAGGCACGGGTTGGATGTCCCATCATTACACTAACTTTATTTTGTTTGTTTTTTTGTTCTTTTTTGGGAGGGTGGTGGTGGTGGTGATAATGTGCTAGGTCGATAACAATATTCACCATGCTGACTGTTGTCATCCTTGTGTATGATTTCAACAACACGGTCAGCTACATCTACGGTCGTTGACACATCTACAGTCTTCCTCTTGCTTTTTTCCCGGTTGAACAGCATGTTCCTATAACATAAATCACTGTGGTCTAACCAGGAGCCTGTTCTCGTCATCGTCCTCCTCCTCTTCCTCGCTGTCGAGGTATGCCGCTGAGTCTCAACTCTCATGTTCACACACATTGGAGTCAGACAGTTAAGCACCTGGGGACAAAAACTGTTCAGCCACGGGAACCTGGCGCGTATACTCTTAGAAATCGTTGGCCTCAAACAACTTTGTATGGTGACCCGATTAGTCCCCGGTCTGATTATCACCAGGTACGCGGCAGACCTCTCCGCCATGCTGGGGTACGTGAGCGAGAACATCACCCATGTTAGCCACAGCTGTGTGTTGTATCGCCACAAGGTGGACTTGTCTAATGTATCACTGTTCCTGGTCTTGAGCTCCAGCAGCGCTATGTTACCCTTTACAGTGTCATGGGCCACTAGGTCAACTTCAGTGTAGCAGCCCCATGTGTCACAGATGGACGCGCAGCCTTTTGTGCAACCATTGTGGTACGTGTAATCACCAGGCACGCTGCACCTGTCGGGTGTGGGCACGCCGGCAACCTTGAGACCTGCGCAGATTGGAGTTAGACGTAGAGCAGCGAGCTGCGTGAGAATGAGACGAGACACGGGGCCTACGTTAGCTACCGTCTTCTTACCATTGAAAACGTCTTTACACTGAGCGTCTACTTTGACACCTATGCCAGTGGACATACGAGTCTTGTTCCATAGACGTCTGCAGGCTGCCGGAGTCAGGCTTTTAGTCTTGAACAGTTTCAGCAGAGCTTCTTTTAACGCAGCCTCCTTGGACTCAGGCGCATTCAGGTTTCTCACGTGCACAGACACCCACTCGAGTGAGCTCTCCGGATTATCGTTCAGGTCCTTGACGACCCTCGTGAACAGGTCCATGCTTATCATGTTGTGACCCGATGAGCGCTTTCTGCGGCACATGATAGAGTCTAGATTTTTTGTAATACCCTGAACTTTGTACCAACGGTGGTCAGCTGTAGACTTTGCGTACAGGGCACCGCTTCGGCTCTGGAACTCAATCACCGGGTCTCGAAGCTTCATTGTATTAAATGTCCTAGGTCGCTGAGATAACCGTAACCCCAATAGGAGAACAAGGACCCTTGAGTTGACCTCCAGTGGTGTCTTAAACTTGAATTAAGTAAGCCAAAAATAAAACATAACAACAGAAAGACACAAAGGGTGAGGGTGGAGAGAGACAGACAGACAGAGAGAGACAGACAGAGAGACAGACAGAGAGAGACTGATAACTACGTATTAGTCACTCTGATGAATCGCAAGAAATTGAACCTGGGAGGCTTTGAGTCTCTGATAGCCACTGGCAACAATATGTTTAACGGCAGAATGTCAGCCATCTCTAGCAGTGCCATCATGAGCACAGCTCGTTTCAGAGGCAAGCTGGGAGCTGCCATCTCTGTCATCACCTCTCTCATCGTGGGGTTTTTGACCATACCCAACAACATCCTATACTTCATTGGCAATGAGCACAAGACAAGGACCAAAAAGCCGGGTGACCACGACTACGCTTACATCCACGCAGGGATAGCGCTCATTACAATTGGATGTCTAGCCATGGTTGTAAGCATAGTGCTGAGCTACTTTGCTGCGAAGAGCAAAAGGAAAATGGAATTTGAGGACACTCGTGGTCCGGAGTCTACCAAGAGCACCAAGACCGTACTAGCGTGCTTAATCATGATGAACATTGAGCTGTTCATGGCCGTGATCACAGGCTGCATGGAGTTACTGTACCAACCTCTGATCGACGATGCCCAGAGATTACATAACATGGAATGTGCCATTGCCGTGTTCAACATCATAATCTACATCATGTACGTGGTGACTATGGTACTGACTTCGAGTGTCCTAAAGGAAAAACACCAAAGAGTCACAGTTGATGCCCAGAGAGATACTGCGGATGGAGTGGCTGGTCGAGACTACATGAGCAGAAGCAACACATACTTACAATCTAGCTACATGTAGGACCACAAGCATGGTGGTGTTTGTCTTCGTAGTCAGGACTTCATCATGTCCCACAGAAGACAATAGACTGAGAAGTTAAGAGAGATGTGTATAGGATACTACTAAACTCACGATATACCCTGGCTCTCTATATTGTTATTATTATTATTATTATTATTATTATTATCATTATTATTATCATTATTATTATTGTATTATTATTGTATTATTGTATCGTATATCATCATCCTCATCATCATGCGATGTAGACAGAACTGGATGATAACATCTTTGTGTTGGGATTGCAACAAGTGTGTTCCTGTCATTGAATGTAAAGTTTCCAATAAATGATGACAATAACCCATATCAAGGTGTCTTTATTAACACATGTACAATACTACTAGAGCAGAAAAGGAGTCTATGTCAAACACTGTCACAAACAGGAAAGGGGAACGGAAACATCTGCTGGATAGCGTGACGTCAGCACACTGTCCATTCTGACAAAGTAGAGTTTCCACTACAACATATAAGGTGCACCACTGTTACCAAGCAGATTGACACAGCTCTTCATCTACGTAACGGTGAATACGTGACAATGCCAAAGCGTCGAAACCAGACAAGAAATAACAAAAGGAAACAACGAAAACATGAAAAGAAGACAAAGAATAAGAGAAAGAACCACAAACGACAACAGAAACAACAACAACAACAACAACAACAACAACAACAAACACGACAACACAGTGTACATTTCAGCTGCCCTCTTGTGACCCGAGTGGAATCAGTGTCCATGGACAGCGACTTCAAGTCGGCCCGCTTTGGTACTTGGCATTTAGACGGGCTAAGGGAAAGATACTCTTTTGGAGAGGATGCAGAGTCAGCAAAATCTACATGTCTTGAAGAGGACAGCTCAGAGCTCCAAATGGAAATGGAGGATGTGGAGTCCGCAAAATCTACATGTGTTGAAGAGGACAGCTCCAAGTTCGAAATTGAAATGGAGGATGTGGAGTCCGCAAAATCTCCTCGTTAATCTCCTCACATCAACAACTACTTGCTTAAAAAAATCTCAAACATCGGAAGACTGCATCGATGTAAAGCCATTTGACAACCCTACGTCCCTCTGAAAAACTTGTCCAAAAAAACCCAAGATGACCACTCCACCTACCCCAACCCAGTCAGTATGGTTCAACTGCCTCCATTTGAAGAACAGGAAGTTGACATCTTACGAAATGGAAAGATTGAAGCGTGTCAACGTGCAATTTGTGGCAGAGGAACATGATGTGTTCATAGGACCCAAGGAGAGTCCCCTCACTAGACCCATGTACGTGACGTCTACACACTATCACCATCTCGATGCATTATTAGCCATGCTTGTGTGCTACATCGACCCGAGTGTGAAAAACTTAAACGGTTATCCCGTGAGACACGTGCAACACCCAGATGCGCAGTGAAATCATTCATGTCATGAGTGACTAGAGAGGAGGAGAGGCCAAGTGAAGAAAAGGAGAGGACGAGCTGGCGAGATTCATGTTAGGGAGGAAACATCTACAACAACAAAAACAACAGAATGAGAAACGGTGCTTTTCATCACATTGGATCCACCAGAGAATGTCGGACTGACATTTTGGACCTTATTCTCTCACCTTCGGATAGCCATCATGCTTGTAGCAAGGACTCTTCACCACACCTTGGTAGTGATCCCACACCGGCTTGTTCCTTATTCCTTACACCTGACATCCCACCCATGTGTACTGATAGCATTTTATATGAAATACAACCAAAATAAAGAAGTGAACTACCAAACTTTTTTGTACCTGTTTTTTTTTGGGTCTCGTGTGTTTGTGTGTGTTTGTGTGTAAGATGAAAATAAGAACAAACTGAGCAACACAATTCTGGACAGTGATATGTCTCTTTTATTTATTACACATACAAGAGTAGTCTGCATGGTTGTGAAAACATTAGCTTCTTTAGGATCCAGGTTGACAGCATCTGTTATTGCGATGGTTAGCTTGATAGCTGCTTTATGTGGTGTGCTTGGTTTCAGGCATTCTGACTGATCTCGATGAACATTCCCTCGCTCCTCTCCTCTCCTCTCCTCTCCTCTCCAGGTGTTCACAGGTCTCAATTGACACACACACACCCACACCCACAGTCTCTCTGCTCCAGTTTACTCGGAGAGTCGTCTTCCGCTGAAACCCAGTCGATCTCTGACAGTCACACTCGACCCTTTGTCAGTCGGTGGCGTGAAGAGTCTTCTCCTGCAACCCAGTCGATCTCTGACAGAGAGTTTGTCGATCTTCGATGTTAGATTGTTGACAAGGGACATCGTCTCATTCCCCTTTCCCCTCCTTGTCCTCCTCCTCCTCCCCCACCACTTCTTCCGTGGAGCGGGTGGAATGTGCTCCGTCTCATCAAGTGAGCGTTTGTGCATCAGTGCCTTATTGAGAGTATCACACAGTTTCTGATGGTGCTCAGCAAACCTCTCACCGTAACAAATCGTCTGACTGTATGGCATAGATAGAAACACGTCGAGGGTGATATTTTTTCCGAATATGTGGCTCAGATGAGAGTAGTCCCAGTCCTTCAAGTAGAAGTCTACAGCCATGACTTGTCTGTATGGGAAGTGTACGTGTAGCTCAGGGTGACATAGACACACTGGTGTGAGATTTATAGGCGGCTATTGGCTTTGGTTAGATGTCCAAGTACGAGCTGGATATCTCCACAGCGGTCGGCGTTTTGTGCAAGTCTGTATAATCCATTTATCTGGACATGTATATAAAATGTATAAATATATAAGTATATGCAGCCACCAGTATTTAAACTTGCATATCTCCGTTCCATCTCCGAGTCTAGAGACCAGACTGAGGACTTGCAATGAAACTGTCTCTGACATTTAAATTGTCCTACTACCTATCCAGAAACACGAGGTCCTTCGATGGGCTGGTGGCAGCTATACGAGATCCCCAGAGTCTACCTTGCGATCATAGAGTAAGAGATACAATTGTCCGGATGCTGGCAAAGTCGAAGTCGGACAATTACGCGACACACCCCGAGTATCTGATCAGTATAATGTCGCAGTATTTGTCTGAGAATGTCACCTGTGATCTGCTGGTGGATATGCTAAAACGGCAGGATCCTGAATTCACAATTGCTCATCTGGAAGCGCACAATCTCGAGGGGCTCCGCAAGTATGACAATTGCAGTCTAAACGGGAGCGCTCTCTCCAAGATAATGTGGGGTGTCACCTTGGCTGATTTGGAGAGAGTGAAACTCTTGCTGACGTGGAAGATCGCAGAGGGTTACCCAACCATACGCTACGGATGTATTGAGACCATGGGAGCCGGCGATGTGGCACGCCAAGTCAGATCCACCCACAGCACAAGTGCAGCGTTTGTGATGGCCCTGATCTTCACGTACCTGGAGCAACAGAACACGGTGGCACAACTAGCCTCAGCGACCGATCTCCAACACAAGTGATCCCGGGTGACCGCTGTCGATTGCATGTTAACATGGCGCGCTGTACGCGACAACTGTACTGCGCTTGTGCCTGTACTACTTCTCCTCATGGTTTTGTTACGCCAAATACAAATGAAAATAAAATGATTATTCTCCAGAGAGAGTGAGTTTGTGTGTGTGTGTTTGTGTGTGTCAACTCTTTATTGTCGACATGCAAAGACACATGTAGGTGGGTGATTTTTCTGAAGTAACAACTGTTAAATAAAAAACAAAACAAAAACAACAGTTGTCTAAAACAAGGGGAGAATACATTTGAAGGATAGCTGAATCCCAACCCATCTTCTTCATCATCACCATCAACATCATCATGGTTGACGAATACACTAACTGGTGGATTGGTGACAATGACAGTTGGCTCAATGTCGTTTTGATAATGTCTCCGTTGATGATAGTCTTTGGGTTGGCACTTATTGCTTACAAGGTCTATAGCAAACTGTCATCCCCAACATCAAACATCTACAAACCATGTTCCCACGTTCTACATTCTCAACAAAGCACTGTGTACGTTCCCACAACATGCGCCTTTGACAGATGTGATGAGGTGAATGATGAGCACAGTCCTCTCCTTGATATCAAAGACGCTTCAGTGCTTTGAGTTGTGAACACAGCAAAATAAAATAATGAACACAGAAGTGGTAGAAGGCAGAGTAAGTTGACTAACTTGTGTGTAATAGCCATGGTTGGTTTTTAGTGTAACGCGAAGAAAAAAAAATATATATTTCTCACTCCCAATGTCTCAACAGAGAGAGTCATCGGCAAACGGGATGTGACACCGTCCAGAGCCATGATGTCCCAAGTAATCAACAGGCTGACCTGGGAAAGTTCTTCTTTCAACAAACCTCACATGCTGTTTATACCATGCCTGTGTTTACGACAATAAAAGACACTTTGACTCAAAATAAGTGTTTGGATGTTTATTAGCAGAATCATCAACAGCACATTGGCATAGCAATCATACAATCGTACGTGTGAACTAGTGAAAGGTAGTCTGCTACATCTTCCCCTTTTCCTAACACAGCAAATAAATGCAGTACTACAAGTTGTACGTAACTGAGGTCATAGTCAATGTTATGACAATAGTTAGGTTGTGGCACAAAGTGGTGTTGGTAGGAGAGAAACAGGTGTCATCTCAGACATGATCAGTCCTCTGGTCCCACTCATTCGTCCGTTTGTATACGGTGCATCGGTGCATCGGCGTACAGCTGAGCCAGGCGTAGAGTTTTTGCTGCAGCAACAGTTTTCGCACATTTCTTGGACTTCCCGCAGCCTAGAGTCAGAGGACATAAGTGATGTTAAGTGTTGTAGACTAACATGGTTTGGAGGTACAGTGCCTACGATGTATGTAAGACAAAAAACAAAAACAACCTACCGTTCACACTTATGTTAATCACACCATCATAAGCATGTAGTTGAATATTGACTTCACAACGGTACACGAAATATTTGGTTCCGCGCCTTTCTTGCTCACTGTACATGGGTAGGGGCCATCCGTTCTTCTGACATAGCTCCTATGAAACAAAGCCTGCAGTTAAAAAGTGCCCCTTTCACACACACACACACACACACACACACACACACACACACACACACACACACACACACACATTTAAATGCAAAATCACAAAGGACATGATCACTCACTTGCAGTTGGCCTATGAAATTCACACTACCATCTCCACCTATGACATTCACACTACCATCTCCAGTCAGAGTCTGAGACTGACTTTGCAGGATGTCACTGTTTGAGTCCATGTCAAACGGGTTTATGAGCACCGACAATTCTTGCACAGCCTGAGCTAATGCTGCTGTGTAAATGTTACCAGTTTCCCACGCTTTGAGTTTATAGCTGAGATGGAGTGTGCATATCATCTGATATGTGTATCCAAGTTATGCTGAGCTGTTAAGCAGACACGAAGGTGGGTCTGGATGTAATCTACATTTATCCGACCGGTGCCATTCGGTCCAGCTGACACGATGTTATCCTGGTGGTATCATTCGGTCCAGTTGACACGATGTTATCCAACCTGTGCTGCTACGTGAACACGGGGATGGGTCTGGATATCATCTGATACGTTTAAATAGCCTGTGCTGTTCTGTTCAGCTGATGCGAGTGAGTTTATCCAGCCTGTGGTTGCTGCTGCTGGCTGATGTAAATTCTTACATAGAAGGCTCTTGGTCTACTGGAGCGAAACCGTACAATCACCAATTGCATAGCATAGAACAGCATGATGGCCGTGCATAACATCGAGACAATTCTAGGCTGCGAGGAGCCTGAGAAAGCAACCGATGGTTTCATTATCTATGATGGTTCAGTGTACTTGGACATAATAGTCAAGAACCTCAGGAACCAGGGTTTGGTCGTGACGAACACATACAGAAATGTGCAGATTGACGGTACTCTCACCAGCGTAATTCGTCCAAACTTGCACAAAAGACGGGCTTATCAGTGTACCCCAGATGACAAGAGTGAATCGTCCGGCACGGATCTGGTCATATCCAGAGATGCTACCAGTGTTCGCCTTGGGGAGCTTGCCTATATGTCATCAAAGGGCAGAGTTCTCATATCCAGGGGAGCATCGGTGGAATTCAAGGAAGGCATCGAAGACGGACTGGGTTTACACTATGACACTGAGGGCAACGGCGTGGTCATCTACACCCACAAGGATGATCCTGATATCAGTTCGCACGGTGTATTGGTCATAGCGCCTAATTTCATACTGGCCCAAGATGAAGAATACAACCCAGTCCTGGATATGAAGGAGAGAAGCGGCTACACTGAGCTAAAACTTGACAAGACAACCGATGGTGGGATTATAGAGAATATCCACGTCAAGGGCTCCATGATCATCAACTACTGCATCAATTTGGACAAATACTCGACAAATTCCCCAGGTGGATGGTTCTATGGCCAACATTCAGGCGAATGGTTCCAACCACCCAACAAAGCGATGACACTCGACAAGCAAGCGAGTGAACTTGGCATTGTTCAACCGGGCGATTTAGTGATATCAAGGGGAACCGCTTCTGTGCTGTTGCGCTCAGACGGAGGGGTTGTCTCCACTGGGGTTGTAGCAGTTTTACTACTGCCAGTCCGTAGTAGTGGGGATAATCGTGATGTAAAGACCATAGTTGTCTTTCAGTGACTCTCTTGAATGCTTGCTTACCTGTGACACTCTGTCAGCTTCACAGAAGAAGATGTGTTTTTTTTTATTGCATTGCATTGTATTGTCCTTTATATTTAAGAAAGAAAGACCATGTACAATCACAAGTAAACACATGATGTAAAAAAAAAAATAAAGTGCAGTGTTTGGTAAGGAAAATGTCCAGTGTCATTCTTACACCAAACCACCCAACCCTCTCCCGCCTTTCATACAAACACAAGACAATTCCACATATCAGGTAGGGTTTTTATTGATGACTCACAAGATAAAGGGGATACATACATACATACATACATATGCACATACACAATACAGATGTGTTGCTGTCTTTATAACATTTTAGAACGCCTCTTTGAGTAAAGTGGGAGCATAACTCCACCACCACCACTACCACCACCACCACCACCACCACCACCACAAAAATACATGTATCCTATCCCAGCTGAGAGTACAGTGCACCAAGCCATGAGCACAGCTACAGAGGTCCATAAGGCTGCGTCACTAGCAAACCCTGAAAGCCATCCCCCGAACGTGATCCTGTTAGCCGTCATTGCATCGTACCGTTTATCAATGTCTCGTATGCTTCTCGTGATATTCTCCAAGTCTTCATGTACGTCAACAAGCTTTACGCTGGTGTTTATGGCCTGCAGTAGCTTCGTTTCAGACAATCCCGGTATGCCGTCCTTCAATAAATCTGCAAAAGACATAGGCCCGTCCGATATGTGGGGTCTGGAAAACGGCTTGAGCGGAGGAGACTCAATCTCCACTGCAGCTGACCCTTGCATCCAAGTGACTTTCTTTTTCTCATAGCAAATACCTCGGTGACACGAGGCACATACCGTCTTGCACTCTTTAGGATCCTTGACACACCCGAGGTACCTCACGTGAGGCTTGGGCTTGTAACAGTACTTGCCGTAACACTCTGACGGCTCGTAATACTGGCCGTCTATCAGCCACACTTTGTAGTCGGGCCAGCAAGGGAGTCCATCCGTGCTCATTTTGGGCATGGGTATGATCCCTCTGACTACGGTCTTGTCGACAACTCCAGGTGCAGAGTGTACTATGAAAATCTTTCTGTCTTTGTACAGGGCCGTGCCAACCGTCGGGAACTCGGATAACCCGGGGTGCTCTTGCATGATCGCCAGGCCGCTGGGACAGCTGCCAGATCGCTTTGACGCTATCTGTCTCAGACAATTTTCCACTCCTCTGGCCATGAACTTGGTGTGCATCGCGGCTTGTGTCATCTGATGGGTGACACTCTGCATCTGCGCGTACCACATTTGATAACTGGCCATGACTGAGAACTTGGCGTTGGTGTCACGCAGCGCAGCCTCCGTGTTCCTCATCATGGCGTCCCTCATCATGGCAAAGTTACTGTTCACAATTTCGTTGTTCTTTTGTATCTGCTTCTCCTGATCGTCGATCCTACCGTTGACCAGGGCTATGTTGGTGTTGAGTTTGTTGCTCACTTCCACCGACTTGTTCATTACGTAGACGTACGAATTCTTCAGCTCATCCATTTGATTCTCTATATTGTCTATCCTACCGGAAAGGTGATACGCGTACGCCAAGGCTGCCCCTCCTGCCAACACCCCAAGAAACCTCTTGTGTCTACCAGTGCGCCCCCCGTCTACTCTTCTGTCTAACCAGGGGAGGGGCGCTCTGTCAGGCAGCTCGTACATCCTAGCCTTCCTCTCCTGTACGGCCAACTCCTCGAGACCTTCCCTCATCAAGTCGCCGGCTCTGCGAGCGTCATTGATGATCTCGTGTGCAGAGTTGCAGAGTCTGCCGTAGTCCTTCCTGCAACTGCTGTCACCTCCACATATGGCAATCAGACAGGGCCGTAGCGCGCTTACGTCGTAATTCACACAACTGACGTTCAGGTTGATGTAGTCTATACCGGGGGTGAAGTTGGAGACGAAATAGAGCGCTTCGACCGGTTTCACTATCACCCCGTGTTCAGCTTCGACCACCGGTTTGTCGACCGTGTACCCGTCGTCCACCGCGACCACGTTCATGCTGTGTGAGGTCTCCCCTGTGTTGTACGCGGCACACACCTTGTTCACAGGAGGCACGTACTCTACGACATTTTCCGAATCCAGGATGCCTACCATGTAGTGGTTACGGTCCGTTGTGGGGATGAGGGTGTTGATGTTGATTGCGAGTTGGGGTGGTTTCGTGGAGACGATCGCCTTGGTGCTGGGCTCTCCCGGGGTGCACGACTCAAGCTTGTACAAATTGCCTACGTAGATTTTATCGTAGCTGGTACTGTAGAGCTCTCTGTGGGGCTCTTTGAATATACCGAGCGCCCCGTGAACGGCTATGAGCCCTGGACACACGACCATGTTACTCAAACCTATGGTGTACCGGGGGTCCAGGCAGTTGTTGGACCCGGACGCGGGGTCTTTGTACTGGTTCTCGGGAATGTTGATGATGACTTCTTCCAGCTTCGCCACATCCGAGACACTGCCGGCAGAGCGCTTGCTTCTGCCGCGCGCTGACCCAGATGACGCTACAGTGGTGGATATGCCGGCCGCTATCTGCTGTTTCCTCCAGTCCCTCAGCCTGTGTACTGCCGATGTAATACCCAGTATCGCAGGTGTGTCGGAGCGAAGACCCCGTCTGAAATCGGAATCGACCGGGGCAATGACAAATTGATTGATGCCAAACGCGACCGCCACCAGCTCAGGAAAGCGCTTGAGTGTCTCGAACGAGGTCGACGTGACGGTTACGTTCACCGTAATGTTCCTAGCCCAGACGGTGACAATGGATCCGGAGCAGCACTTTGTGTTCAGGTCCTCTTCACATTTTAACACAGTGTTTGTTTCCATGTCGGCCAGCGAGAGCTCGCCGGTTATCTCGCTCAGCTGCGAATCTCTATCTTCGAGAGGACTGATCTTCAGTCCCCCAGTAAGAGACAGCGTAAAGATTATCTTGTTGGCCCTAACTCCTTGCCTTAGCAGAGTCAAGAGGTACGACATGACCCCATCGGAAGAGGAGCTGGCGGCGACGGTTGTGTTACTGTCAGCGTTGTGATCGTCTCCGCTGCTCCCAGACACCCACATGTTCTGACAATGTCCCGGTCGATTCATGTCGACCAACCCCTGGGGTGTGATGAAAGTATCGAACGCGGTGAGCTGTGAGAAGTCAATTTCGTCCAAGAGTTTCTCGGATCTGGGCAGTCTCAGGAAGAGTTTCACCGCACTCTTTCCGATCAGAGCCCGAGCAAGCGCTGCCGCCACCCGGGTGAAATCTGTACCTTGCCAGTTTTCGCGAGAGCACCCGGTCGTGCCCCAGTCGGTGGCGTCCAACATGATGGCTGTCGAGTACGTGGATACTCTAACCTTAGACAGCGTTTCGGCTACGCTCTTGACGATGGCTGGGAATTGACGGTTTGTGGTTGCCACAGGAAGGAGACACTCGTCAAGTGAGACCTTCATGATTACATGACCAGCATCCGCCACCGTATAGAAAGTGGCTACGTCAAGTGCTACCGAAAGATAATCTGACTTGTAGACAGCTTTGTCCAAAGATATGATTGTTGCGTCACAGGATGAAGGTACGAGAAAGTCCCTGATCTCTGTCGAGGTGGGCTTGTAGACAGGATCCCGATTCTTCAGACTCGACGCGCTCGAGACTTCGCAGATTGCAATGGGCGCCGACGCGGCACTGTCTGCGTTGGTTAGTCCCACTCGAGGAGTTCTAGAGTTGTCAATGCAGAACCTGTTACCTTCTGACACAAAACAATGGTCGCCTAGTTGTGTGTAACAGACACCGATGGACTCAGCATCTCCCAGTCCCACGTAGGAGAGCACACAGGCATAAGGGGAGTTTCGCATAGTCAGGACATCATCCGCATCCGGCCATTTTCTTCTCTCAGGGGGTGAATGTAGTGTTCTCCTCAAGAGTTTGAAAGCTGCACACTGAGGATCAGGCTCGCAGTCAGACATCGGGTCCTGGCTGAAGTAATAGTCTCTATTACGTGGCTTAGCATGGAGCAGAATCGATATCTTGTTCAAAGGGGTATTTGTAACAATGCGGTCCGAACACTTGAACCCACCTGGGACCGTGAGACAGGAATACCTGTCTAACTTTTTAACATAGGCACCGAGTAAACCTTCGGCCTCGTTCTTGGCCGTATCACCCACCGAGTGATGGAAAGGTCTCCAGTAAGCAATGATCTTCCCAGGACAGTAGTGTGTGCACATGTCATCTGTGAGGTTGGCGTAGTCCACAGTCAAAGCAAAGCCACCGAGGCTCGTACCATGACACCAACCACTCTGTGTATTGCATGCGCTGATATCAATCCAAACATATGGAGCGTAACCGTAAGGTCGGTTGTGTTTGACAGGTGAGCACATGAGGCATGGCAGCCACGAGAGTAAGACCAGGAGCTTCATATGTGCCGACACGGAGAGGTGGTCTATTGTTGTTGTTGTTGTTGTTGTTGTTGTTCCACCGCTTGTATGATGATGATGATGATGATGATGATGAAGAAAAAGAAGACGATGATGTTGATGTTGATGATGCTAAAATATGATCAACAGCTCAGGTCACACTTCTACTATAGTACCTTAGGGAAAAGAGTTACAATAGAGGATTAGTCACAGGACCTCTTTCCTTTTCATTGTTGTGCTTGTATTTCATCAACGTCTGCCATGTAGACGCCAGGCCCATGAACTGCTTAACGGCATCATTGTGAACCTTGGCAACATCCTGGTCTGGGACAAGAAACGGTCTACCCATGTGCGTTCTAATGCGGTGCAGTATACAAAGAGACGTGTCGTTCGCCAACGAGTAGGACCTGCTTAGCAGGTCGACAGACATGTTCTGTATTACCTCAATGACATTGTCATCCTTTACGGTGTGGGCGAGATGGATATTGACTTGCTCCTCTGTGAATTTGTGGTTGTAGGAGTCGAGGTAACCCTTCACCTCGTGAGGTTTAAGCACTTTGATGGAGTCCAAAGTGTTCTGGTCTAATTCACACAAGAGACACCCGGTGTCCTTGTCACACTGTACTTCGACTATGGAGGGGTGTTCGTGAGCACTTAGGTTCATGTAAAGCATCGGATACTGTTTTTGTATGAAGCGATCATTCTCGCTGACAGTGTTGACGTTGTGATCCTGTTGCTGCTCCCCGGGCTCGGGGAACATGTGGAATATGGCCTCAGACGCCATTGCGGGCGAAAAGCCTTGTTTCTTCGATGTAACCCGTCGCGACACCGAGGCTTGATTGTCCGGCGTGTTAGGATTACTAAAAGAAACGATCGGTCGTGTCACTTCTTGTGAACCTCGATCAGTGCCACTGACAGCGATTCGATTCCTACGAATACAAGGTTGTTCGTCCACGTCGTCGTCGTCGTCACTATCGTGGTCACCGTGCTGAGTTCTCGTCCTTTTGTTATTTCGAGGTGTTGTTTTGGGTAGGCAGTTTAGAACAACCTCACGCGATGAATGTTGTTGAGAGGAATACCAAGACATTAAAGAGGACGAGGAGCCAGAAGCCAAAGGGGAGCCGGAGTCCAAAGAAGCGTATTTGCTCATTGTCGGCTTCCGATGGCAACGACAATCTTTCTAAGGCCGTAGCAGGATTTATCGAGAGTGATAAGTTCACAGTATGTGGAGGGCTTATCACAGCCTGTGGGTTACTACGTGGGGGTAGCCACTGTGTATTCCGTACACCAAGTTCCAAGCACGTGATTGTCATAGTAAACAGTGAACATTGTAAAATGTGTAAATGTGCGTCTGTGCAAGAGAATGATTTTGACAACATTAGGACTAGGGCGTACTTACGTGGAATGTTTCAGCTGAAGCTGTCGGACACTGTGAAGCTATCCGAACTGATATCTGAGCTGACACGCACTCAAAGGGGCGACGATGTCGACGCCGATGCCGATGACAGTCACACCTTCCCGTTCACCGGCACACCTCCCTATTGTACAATAGAGAACGTGAAACACATTTCCAGTGTGGCACTCGAGAAATTGATTGAGTTCGACAAAGAGTTTGTGTGGGGAGATAATCTGATATTTAACACAACGGTGGTGGGATAGGCAAGCTGTATATAACGGTGTCTTTA
The DNA here is from genome assembly GCF_965226575.1 of Pagrus pagrus. Taxonomy (NCBI): domain Eukaryota; kingdom Metazoa; phylum Chordata; class Actinopteri; order Spariformes; family Sparidae; genus Pagrus; species Pagrus pagrus. The sequence continues at coordinate 25,866 of NW_028175318.1, forward strand.
GATAGATAGATAGATAGATAGATAGATAGATAGATAGAGTCCTGATGTCGTCAAGTGACATGACCAAAAAGGGTGGTCGGGTAGGACCTGTGTTTTGTACGAAAGACCAGCACGCGTTTGTAAAAGTGTCCACTGAGGACAAGAAGAGAGCCGTTGTGAACATGAACACCATGACTCTGGTCGACTATGCCGATAGTTGTGAGTACCCCGAAGAAGGGACTCTGTGTTCAGACCAATCTTTATTTGTGCCGATCTTCTGCAAGGAGTGCTACGGTACCAACGAGGAGGATTACAAGGAGGCGCTGGCTAGTATAGTTTCATGCAACGGTGACGACAACAAGTTCCTTGTGGGGATGTGTAGCGTGTTCGGAACCGAGCAGGGTGAAGTGTACCCAGAGTCAAGGAAGGATTTTTTTGTGGGGAACGACATGGCGTACTCTGGTGGGTGTCACCCGCAGCCCGGTAGGGCCGTGTTCTTACACAAAGTCAAGCAGGGCATTGGTCAAGTCAAGCAGGACATTGGTCGCGTCAAGTGTTACTGGCACGTTCACAGTAGATCTGCCGAGAAAACATTCCTGTACTGCTGCGTCGAGTGCGACAACAACAAGTACACCAACGGTGTCTTGGACTCGGATACGAGCATGGGTTTCAGCCTGGGCACGGTGGGAGATAACAAGAGTGGTCCCATTACGGAGGAATGTAGTTTAGTCTCTGTGCCGATGAGACCGGGCTGCTTTTGCACACTGGTTACAGGTACAGATCTGGCCCAAACGATGACGAGAATGGGCTTCACCACACTCAAAGACTCTGTCCTCGATGCAGGCATCACCATGAATGACAACGTCGAGGTTTGTGATAAACCCCAGAGCGAGACGGACAACATCGAAACGCAGACTATCACGGATACTGTTGAATCGCTGAGGAAGGCCGTGTTACATCAGGCTGCAGACATGCAAGTGCTCAAGGATGTATTAGAGGCAATCAAGGTTCAAAATAGCGTACTAACCCAGAGACTGAACCATCCCGATGACCCAGACACACTTTTCACAATGCAGGGCGCTAAGGATTTCACAAAGCGCACTGGGGTACAAACTAAGCTCTGTGCTGGTATTAGACCTACTGACGAAGACGCTAACACCAGGGTAACGGACAGTACAGGGCACCGTACAGTACCTAAAGCTGATACTGAAATGGCCGCTACCCAGACACAAATTGATGATCTGATCAAACTCTTGCAGCAGCAGCAGCAGCAGCAGCAGCAGCAGAAGCAGCAGCTTCACCAGCAACCAGCTCTGTCTCAACAACAACTGTCACAGGCGCAATTGCTACAGAGTGGCATGCAGTCAGCCTCCATGCAACATTTCACACAACCTCAATATCTGTTTAATCCGCAGCAGCAGCAGCAGCAGCAGCAGCAGCAGCAGACCGGGCAAGGTTTCTTCACGGGGCATGCTGTCTACAACCCGAGCAGAGTGTCGAATGATGTGTCGTATGAGCGAGGGACTCTTACCCAAGAGCAAAGGAGGACGATAGCAATGGAGTACAACAAGGAGGAATCTGAGAGACAAGCAGCCTTGCAGAAGGAGCAAGAGAAGATGCTCGATTCAATTAAGGCTAGCGTAAGAGACGTAATACTAGAAGCGCGTAGTTCGGTTGCACAAGACTCGTCATCGAATAACTTCAACATGGACACGTTGCTGAGTTTGGCGAGAGACACGCCGTATAAGCGTGTACGCAAGCAGACCAAGGATGATCAGTGTTCCAGGGACATCCCTGCGCTAGTGAAGGAGTTGAGTGAACTTACAAAACAAATACAAAGCAGCGGATCGAACAAGGACAGCGGTGAGGTCACAATGGACACGATGGACACGACGGACGATGTAACGGTTACAACATCCCCATCGTCCACCAATGTCAACAACCAATGTCAGCTGTCTGCACAACAGTCTGTACAGCAGCAGTCCAATACAGCTGTGACAAACAAACAACAAGCTGGGTATCACGTACCCAGCGGAAGCGGCTCACTGAAGACTTCAGCTGCTGTGGCAGATTTCATCTCAGCGGTTGTCACAAAGGTGTGACCTCAGTGTGTTACCCTGTGTGTTTAGCTATGATGATGATGATGTTGATGTTGATGTTGATGATGTTGATGTGTATTATTGTAAAGAAATAAAGGAATCACAACAAAAGACAAAACACATTTTGGTCTCCTCTTTATTCAATGGATGGGATATAATGGGATTGTAATCAAGAGTGTGGTGGGCTGTTCCTGTAAGCAAGACACTAACGACACATGTTCCATGCGTAACCACAGCCTAGATTTGCTTAGAGATCAGCTGTGACCAACTATGGCTTCACCAAAGTCGATTTGCTTCATGCTCAATGCACAGCCCGTGTTATCTGTCCGCCGGCATGGTTCGAGTACGAAGCACCTACCAAACGACGATGGTCATGATAGTGACGTGATGTCATCAGGGGGGATAGGGTTTAAGGGACAATGGAACAGTCTGGCCCTCGGTGACCTCGATTTCAAATACGTACCCTCTCAACTGTTTGCCTCGGATACCTCACACGGTCTTCGAGTTGGGGATGTGTGTGTAAGACTCATGCCTGTCATCAGTCAGTCTGAGGAATACTCGTCGATCGTTGACCTGTACAACACGTATATCACGAAGGGGAGTGCTATGATAGCCAGGACGTGTATAAACAGCTACACCGGCACCGAGGAGCTGTGCATTCCGGCGATCCCTATCCACGTCTTTGTCTCGGAATGGAACAAAACGCTTCACCAGTTTCACACTATGATCAGGTGTGACAACATTGGCGGCGGGTACCATACTGCGCGTCATAAACCTCGCCTGACCGTGGTATCGAACGTGACCGAGATCACTCTCAAAAACGTACCCATTCTCAGTGACCATCTGTGGTTCGTGTTACACTCTATTGTATCCAAACCCTCCATGGTCAAGCAAGTCCTGCAGCTGATAGGCTCCATCGCGTCAATTTCAGGTACTATGTGTCACACGGGCGAAGTCGAAAATGTGGCCATGGACAAGGGCGATATGCACGCTGTGAAACTATACCTGATAGCGAAATCCGTGCCGAACACGGGAAACAATGTCACAGTTCTAGGAGACGAATCCGGTGCAACTCTAGGTCTAATCTGGGTTGCGCACGAAGAGGAATTGTACGACTACCTGCGCAACGACCAAGACTGCTACTACTTGTGTATCGGTGCCGAGGCCGGGAACACCTTCAGGTGCAATGGGTTTTGTGAGTGGCGCTATTATAACAACAGCATCTTCAACAGGATGACCACGATCGGACACGAAACTATTTCAAGGTTTAATGACACAATGCTAGCTGGTGACACGGGAGACTCGGCTAGGCTGATAACAAAAGGACCGTAGTGTATGGTGTATGGTGTATGGTGTTTTTTGTTTTTTGTTTTACTTTTGCTTTTGTTTATGTTTTTGTTCTGGGGGATTTCAATGCACAAGAGACCAATCCTCGCTGTATGTCACGTTCATACTAAGGAAGGAGACATGTTACCCAGAAAGTTTTTACCGGACCAAGACCTGATCCTGTGTGCCTCTCTGAACAGGACTATAATGACTACAAATATTCACCCCCTGTACCTACCTCCCGTCGTGTGCTGGATGAATCGGACCAGTGTGCAAGTGCAACGTGTCAAGGGTGCCATTTTCAACGTACTCAAGGTCACCTCGACAATTCTAATTGGCACCACTCTCCTTTTGCACACCATCAGATTGTGGAACATGTTTGCGTGGGGTTTATTGGGGACATTGTGGTCTCTGCTGGTATGTATCACCTTGATCAGCGGTTCCAGGTTGACCATCCTAAGCTTGGAGAGACGAAGCTGTCTCAGTAGCACCGGCGTGATGGTCAACCCGATGACAGGCGTATCCCTTTCCCAGAAAGTCACCATGTTCACGTTATTCCTTGCCACCTATATTCACATGTTGGCGTACTACCAATTTTGCAGCAGAACCAAGGTTGTGCGGTGGGTCGAATGCTCCGCTAAACGTGGTCCGTCTCTCCTCCCAATTATAGAATGTACGACGTTTGTGTTCGTCTGGATTAACACAATTGGCTTCATCAGACTGCTTCGGCCAAATTAACACAATGTTGTCATCATGGTGCCAAGCTACTCGGTTGTACTTTATCTTCATGTCAATGGTATACCTGTCGTACGACCTGACACGAGGGCGTCTGACGCTAACGAACTGGCTGACTGGGTACAAAATCATATTCTTGGTTGCAACCGTCAAATCTATCGTATCGTATGTACACTTGGAATTGAACATTCTACTTGAGAGGACCAGACAGTTGCAGTCTTCGGCCCTCTCGACCACCACTAAAGGCGAGGTGTTTGCACTGTACAGGGAGGAGAGACTGTCCGACTACAGCACAGAGTCACGTTACAGTAGGCAAGCGTTTGGACACGGCGAGCAGATACTGTTTAACCCGTATGACCAACACCACCCGCCGCCGGTCTTCTGGTGTAGTCTCATGATGTTATTGATCCTATACAACACGGCACATCTTGCTCTAGTTCCCTTGTCACATATATCGCCTCTACTGTTTGGCACACCAGCATACATGCTCTACTGGGTAGCTATAAGAACAAACCAGATGATGTTACAGTGCTGAACAGGGGTTTTCATGTTATTAAGGACCGAGGCTAATCTGTGTTGGTAAAGATGGACGATGGTCTACTTGGATCGAGAGTCGGCTCTCATCACCACCAGCACCACCGCGGCGGGCACGTCGAATGTGTTTCACCACCGGAGAAACGTCTGAATCGGTGTATTACTGTAAGCCTCTGCTTACTGATACCAGTGAACATTGTCCTGTGGATTACTAGACTGTGTTTCCACACCCGTGCCCTAGTGGAGTAAACGAGTAACAGAAGTCGATGGCTATTTGTGACGGGGAAAGCTGGTGGATGAACCTTTTGAAGGATACGCCTGATGATGAACAACAACAACGACAACGACAACAACAATGCTATGGATATCAAAATGCTGATAGCTGGTGGCTCGACATGGGAGACGATAATCTCCCCATCGCCTGTCAGCTACGGTCTCAGTGGTGGATGACAGGAGACAGAGATAATGTTGTAGATACTGACATGCACAACTCGTCACCAATCACATCAACGACCTCTGGGACTGTGGGTAGTAACCCGAGTGTAGAGGTGAACCCCCCTACCCCTACTGTTGTATTCGACCACAGCAGACCGTCCCTTCTCGACGCATCTAGCATGCTTCAGCTGAATGCTAATAAGGTTGAGACTGTGATCCGCAGCAGCATACAGGCTACGAGTGGACTCAAATGTGTCAAGAAGAGTAAAGATATCTCTTTTGTAAACCCTGAACGTAGACACAAAAAGAAAAGTAGTAGTAGTAGTAGTAGTAGTAGTAGTAGTAGTCTTTCTTAGGTATATTCTTTCTTGGGTTATGTTTGTCTTCTTTTTGCGTTGAATTTCTTTTGTGTTTTTATGTACTGTGGCAGCAAATAAAAAAAAGCAACGTACACACAATACATGGGGCTACAGTTTCTTTATTTCCACATCTTGTACAGACACAGTCAATGAAAGAAAATCAACAACACAACACATATGATAAGGGAGCATTCCCCATCGCCGTGAAAGCTCTCACATGAGCCATCTGTTCATATTAAGCTGGGCCATAAATCTATCGCCGGTCTTGATTGTGTTGAAGTTGTAGCCATTGCATGCTCGTATCACCTGTCCTCCTGCGAAACCTTGTACACTTTCCACAATAGTCATAGCATGCCGAACCACTGTCCTGAGAAATTTCTTAACACTGTCGGTCTCCACAATGACACTGACTGCCATTGCGTCAAAGTCGGAGTTGACAGCGGTCGCCGCAGCCGCCCTTACTGTGTCTTCAACTTCATGATAATCAGCCCCATTGGCCACTAGCGTCATCATGGACAGTATACTCTGAGGCGTGTAAGGCGAAATCAGTTGAAAGACGTCAAACGCCTGCTCGTGCTTGATAGCCTGTATTACCTCCTCCACAGGGTCTCCACCAAACTCGCAATTCACCTTTCTGGTAGCCAGCAGTCCTCCCCAGATACCCTTGTTCACCGACATGTTGTAACCTAGATCGACGACCACGTCGCTTTGAGCTACCACATCGTCGTGGCTGGGCAGCTGGACTGTGAAACGGTCCCCCTGCTTCAGGGACTCGCATCCCGTGTTGATCAGCTCCACTTCGTATAGTTGCGGGGTGTTCAGGAAGGGTCTATTCATAATGGAGCTACTTGCTGCGCAAACTGCCACTTCCTTCAGGTTTCTTATATAGTCTGCGCTCAGTCCGTGTAGCGTAGGCACATATGAATCGGCATACACAAAGTGGAACAGGCCACCGGGCAGGTAGTTTTTAGCAGACTCGTATTTGTAGCATCCGTAGGGGACGGTGGTGGTGCAGCTCCGACGTTCGCTCAGGTTGTGGGTGTATGTGCGAATCATTTGATGTATTCTGGTGGATGACATGATGACTAGATAGATAGATAGATAGATAGATAGATAGATAGATAGAGTTAGGCTCGATTGTAGCACACGCAGCGCTAGTACGGCAAAGTGTCAGTCAGTGGCGGAACAGGAACCACTCGGCTTGAGATGGAACTTGGCAGGTTGGGAAGTAGGGTATGTTGGGTACCTTGAGGACAAGTGCCACTGCTGTGAGGAGTTCTAGAAGGATAGGAGCGTCTTCACTGTTGAGCCTCAGCAACCTTAACGTAAGCATGTTAAGATTTGCGTCTGACAGCACGCCGAATGTTTGTGAAAACCAAGGACACCACTTCAGAATGATGTAAGAATTGAGATCGTCTTGTGCACCAGCCTGTGGTGGTTCAAGACTCTTGTCCGGTGGTTCAGTACAACTATGCTTAGCGCTGCTCAATAACTGCACTCGGTTAGGCTTATCCTCGTAGTCTTTGGTGAGTTCCGTTCTGGATTTGGATGACGTGAGGCATATGAGCTCCTCCAATGTCAGCTCGTGCCACCTAGCACCCACAACACTCATCCTTTCACTGTATGTACCTCTCGTGATTGGTATAGAGACCAAGAAAATAAATGAATCTTATGAGTCTGTGTGTGTGTGTGTGTGTGTATGCGCATGTCAAGGCAAATAGTTCATCTCCACCCTCTTGCGATAAGCCACCAGTCTGTCATCGTAAAAGGCGACGTGGCCGATGGTGTTAGCAAAGTTGCAATTTGTCATTTGTAGATTCTCTCTTTTCACCACCCTAGTAAGCGCAACGTACACCGAGGGCTTTATCGGTGACATGAAGAAATGTCTGGGTGGGTGGTAGAGCACTTGTCCGCGCACTGTGCAGCCTTGGCAATCGTACGTGTTCATTGCCAACATGCAAGCCAGCGGGTGTGTAGTCACCGTCCAGTTCATGTAGTTCCACTTAGAAGGGGTGACTTTGTACACGGTTCCGGTCTGCTCCCCTTTCACGTAGAACTCGTTGAACTGGCTCTCTCGTTTGAAGCGAATGTCTTGCACGACACCTTCTGTGTCCGCGATCGATGAGGAGCTGTCGCTTCGCTGTCGCTTCGTGCCCCTTTGCGTGCCCATTAAGGCACCAAATGTGGCAGACGACGTGTGTGAGTTTGCAACCTGTATACCATTGCAGTCCATGTGCCAGATCAGCCGCACCTTGCAGCCCACCCAGAGCTTGTCCACCCTCAGATAGTCCCTTTCCGTGGTGCGGATTCCCTTACGATATGGGGGCACTGAAAAGAGCTTGGGCAGCGCCTGAGAGGCCTGCTTCAGCACTTCGTACCAAGTGTGGTGTGACTTTGTACTCGACCGGTTCTGAGCAACACTGAGAAATTTGTCCCCGACCTTGGCCTTTGTCCTCACCTTGTTCATGTAAGCCGAGGTGTATGTAATCTGTTGTTGGTCCTGGTGGAAGATTCGCAGCTTATCAGGTTCATATTCGGGATTCATAACATCAGCCTCGCGGATAGACACCTGACTCCTGAATATGAGCTGAGACTCTTTCGTGACAGTGTTGAACTGAAGGTACGTCAAGGCTTCGGCGTAACTCGGCTCGGTAAACTGTCGCCTGTTGACAAAGAGTGGGGTCGAAGACGAGAGGAGCCCTTCGAAGCGCTCGGTTTCCCAAATGCGCAGATTAGATCCCACCGGTTGTAATTGTGAGACGCTGCCCGAGAAGACTATCAGAGGACCCTTATCGGGTCCGTAGAAGAGAGCCAGGCAACGCAACATCCTCTCAAATAGGTCAACGTTCAGCAGACCGTACTCGTCTACGATCAACACGTTCACCCCCAGGAACGGAGGAGCGTTCTCCATTGGGGCCAGTTGCGCGGGGGTTCTAGACACTCTCGACCGTTGGAAGATTTTACTGCATACTGCACACGACTCGGGTCTCAGTTGTCTACAAGAGTGTTTTCTGGTGACACGGTTATGCTGAACAAGGGACAGGTCAGACTGATGGAGTGTATTGAAACGAGAAATTTCGTTCCAATACTCTTTGCAGTACTGCTTCGTAAAGTCGTCCAATGAAAGCGTGCTGTCCAAGAGGTTCTTCTTGAGCCCCATCATCTTGTGGAATGTGTAGACGTGATCCAGTGAACACGATTCCATCAGATTCCCCGCTGCTTTGTTGGTCATTGCACTCACAATTACACTGATGTTCATACTCCGTAGTTTATTCGCCAGCAATGACAAGGCGTACGACTTGCCAGAGCCAGCGTCTCCACTCAGCAGAGCCAGCTTCAGGTGTTCACCCCGGGACATGTGCAACTTTACAGTCTTCTTCACCCACTCTTCCTGGCAGTATCGAGACATGGCCATCATTGCCTTTGTTCTCAGGTCGTCCTCTCCAGGACTCATTCTGGTGTCCTTAGACAGTTCATCAGCTCGCCGCTTCGCAGGCGCGCACATGTCTATGTCCATGTCAGTGTCCATAAGTCGACTACTATTTCTACTACTACTACTACTACTACTACTACTACTACTACTACTACTACTGCCTCCCCCCCTTGTCCTTGTATATATACATATATATACAGTGCTACAGAGCAGCAGGTAGATTGCTTGACCAGGGTGAATTGAAAAGTACCTGCTTTTTAAGAGGTCCTGGTAAAGCACTTGTAGAAGCTGCAGGCTTGAAGGGGAAGTCTTGGTTACTCCGATGAACAGAGGTGGAGATCCTCCTCTCCTTACCCTGACCCTCGAGACCTCTGTTTTTCATGAATTCAGACAGGGACTGTTCCAGTCGGAGGGGGTCGCAACGAGAGCCTTTGTTGGCCATCTCAGTAGGTGTGCTGCTGACGATGTGAGGTGGTGCTTCAATCCCTTCCAGTACAGAGCGCAAGACTCTGTTCCTAATGGAATGTGAACCTTGTTGAGATTCTATCTGATTCACCACATCCAACCCCGCTGTGAGAGGCATGTACACGACACCTTGTGCAGCTCTCACTCTTTGAGCTCTCTCGCGTACACGCACGAACCCATTGTGAGCCCGTGACACGGTGTCTCTGAAGAGCGTCACGGACGAGCTGTACATGTTTTTGCTCGTGCAGAGGGCCATTGTCGTCACTCCTCCTTTACCTGTGCTGTTCAGAACATTCAGGAGTCCTGCTAAGACTTCGATCAGTGGAGCGTGCGCACCATACTCAAACAACAGCCACGCGAAATCCTCTGTGGTCACCCTGTCCGTAGATTTGTATCCGTTGCCATGCACGTGGGCTCTAGAGAACTCAAAGTGCTTTGCGTACCATTCGGGCTCAAGTTGACACAACATGATGTTTATGTTCTCTAACAATACGCTGAATCCCACCGCAAGTTTATCACCTACCCTCATCTCAAACAGCTTCTGTAATACCCCCACCGGAGTGACGGACTGACCGGGTGTAAACATGCGGTCCTCCGGTAGGGACACCGCAAGGTAATGTCTCCCTACCCAGTCCAAGTGAGGGTGGCGTGAGTCTTCAGTCGTGCACGTTCCACCAGTTGCTTCCTCAGCTCTAGCTGCGTCGATATTATTGGTAGTCCGGCTCTCTGACAGCTTCGTCCTCAAGGCTTCTCGCTCTTCGCAGGCATCCCGGAGAGCCTCTCTTGTGCTCTCCATCTCCTTTTTACACAACTCTAGTTCATATAGCGCGTGCCTGTGAGCATCGCTCAAGCGGTCGATATCAACAATTTTGCTTGCTGTATTTTCTACCGTAGCACCGTCTTCTGGCCCCGCTGCACCTTTTCCTCCCCATCTCACATCACGTCCCGAGTCCAACGCCCTTGTCTCACGGAGCGCCTCGATCCTCTGTACACGCTCAACATCGAGCGTCTTCTTGAGTTCCAGGATTTCACGTTTCATGTCTGCTATCATTTTTATGTGACAACAGTCATCGCACTGACCGGATGTCTCTTGCCGTGTCCGCTTTCGGCACAGAGATGAACTATTGCGTGTGCGGTGCGTCATTCTGCTGACCCACGTTTTACAGTGATAACAACTCCTCGGTAACCCAGAGACACAGTTCACACCAATAGAAACCACACACCACACTGTACATTATCCATGAGAAGACTTTTTATTGTGGTTAATAAACATCACACGGTTCATCGTTTCAAACACATTCAACGTGTAACACAGCCACGTGCAGTCAAGTTTTTTCAGGTCAATACATTTTAGATATTTTATTTCATATCATTCAATCATCTACATCCAACTGTTGCATACCAACCAGCTATACAACAGTCCAACGTTTGCGTACATGCCCAATCACACCAAGTTTCGGTTCTGTGCCTCATAGGCGGGGACTTTCCAAACCTCAAGATATATATATATATATATATATATATATATATATATATATATATATATATATATGTGTGTGTGTGTGTGTGTGTGTGTGTGTGTGTGTGTATATATACAGTTGTCGTGCCAACTCCTTCACCATTAAACCAGGCAAACTAGAACCTATGTCACAAGACAAAGAACAACTATGAAGCTCCCCCTGGTACTCCTGTGTGTTGTGACATGCTCAGCTGCGATCATCAAGTACAATGTCAATTGTCCTAAGGGTTCAACAGTGAACATCCAGGCGCCTCGCATAATGTCCAAATACAGAGACTTCAAAGAACGTGCCTGTACTGCCTGTGGCGTTGTGACCTGCAAAGACACTAGACTCTTTGAAGGTAACAGAGTGAAAAGTGATCGTGACAGAATCATGACTGCCAGTCTGGAAAATCTGACTCTGAAGACCTACGGATCGGATAGAATTGACGTTTCCTACAAATGTACCAGAGGAGCTGCTGTCAAGAAGATACAGTGCTACACGAGCTATACCCTGAGAGAATGCCTGAGGTCCCAATGTGGCGAATGTAAAAAATCGAAAAACAAATGTGAAGTCTACGCCGGGGCTAGAAGGGTTAGCTACGGTAAGGTGGCTATATCTAAGGGCATCTATCAAGTTGAGACAAAAGCTTCGAAACTCGAAAAATTGAAGGACATCCTGGACAAGATCAAAAAACTTGCCACCTCTGACAACACTAAAGGGGTTGCGTCTGCTATCGGAGCCACAGTCATCAATAACAAATACAAGATCCTGAAACTGGCCAAGGTTGTCGGATTTCCTGAGACAACAACAAAGACCACAGATAACATTATTCGATTGGGCAATTCCTTTTACGTTCAAGATTTCAATGGAGGACTAAAGACGTTGGTTGACTTGATTGGTCGACCGCTGAGTGAGGAGGAAGAGCAGGTGATCAGTGGCGACGTGGGCGACTGTGTGATCGACTACGCAAAGCTATCAGCCGTCCTTGAGGCTGAGTGGGAGGATGTTATGAGAGGCACGGATCTGTACCACGATCAGCATGGATCGTGGGACAGATATAGCACACACATAGTTGTTGGTGGTGTTGTAATTGTATTGATGTTTCTGCTGACAGGCTTTTGTGTCTGTATGAAGAGACAATAAAGTAGACCACTCTTACGCATCGACGATAACCTGCCGGACGGGATATTTGAACTCACTGTGTTCATTTGCCCTGTGTATAGTTTTAGTTATAGATATGTATGGATAACCCCTCTCTTGCATTGCGTGCATTTGATTGACAATGACATTGGATGATTTGTATTGTGAATGTTGTTGTTACAAATGAAATAAATACATGATAATGGAAATGACAAACGTGTGTGAAATGGTTACTCTGCTGTGGGACATGGCTCACAATATAATCAAGATCTTTTTTTTTTATTACCAACACAGTACATATAACAATTACATGTAGTTGACAATGACATTGGATGATTTGTATTGTGAATGTTGTTGTTACAAATGAAATAAATACATGATAATGGAAATGACAAACGTGTGTGAAATGGTTGCTCTGCTGTGGGACATGACTCACAATATAATCAAGATCTTTTTTTTTATTACCAACACAGTACATATAACAATTACATGTAGTTGACAATGACATTGGATGATTTGTATTGTGAATGTTGTTGTTACAAATGAAATAAATACATGATAATGGAAATGACAAACGTGTGTGAAATGGTTACTCTGCTGTGGGACATGACTCACAATATAATCAAGATCTTTTTTTTTTATTACCAACACAGTACATATAACAATTACATGTAGTTGTAGAATGATGATGATAAGGAAGGGTAGGATTTACAGTCACTGTAATTTGCAGTCCTTCTATTTCGCCTTTCTCCATTGCTGTAGCCGCGGTCACAGTCCCAAGCTGTGCCCGACTCCGTGTTGTCACTGTAACTCGTTACGCCTCGAGTTCCATCTCGTCCATTGCGGGAGCCGTGGTCACGGTAACTTGTTATACCTCGATGTTCGTCTACTCCACTGCGACAGCCACCGTCACGGTAACTTGTTATCCCTCGATGTTCGTCTACTCCACTGCGACAGCCACGGTCACGGTAACTTGTTATCCCTCGATGTTCGTCTACTCCACTGCGACAGCCACGGTCACGGGCTTGAGCTGTGCTGGACTCTGTGTTGTCAAGGTAACTTGTTATCCCTCGATGTTCGTCTACTCCACTGCGACAGCCACGGTCACGGGCTTGAGCTGTGCTGGACTCTGTGTTGTCAAGGTAACTTGTTATCCCCCGATGTTCGTCTACTCCACTGCGACAGCCACGGTCACGGTAACTTGTTATCCCTCGATGTCCTTCTACTCCACTGCGAAAGCCACGGTCACGGGCTTGAGCTGTGCTTGACTCTGTGTTGTCGAGGTAACTTGTTATCCCTCGATGTCCTTCTCGTCCACTGCGAAAGCCACGGTCACGGGCTTGAGCTGTGCTTGACTCTGTGTTGTCAAGGTAACTTGTTATCCCTCGATGTCCGTCTCGTCCACTGTGACAGCCACGGTCACGGGCTTGAGCTGTGCTGGACTCTGTGTTGTCAAGGTGAACTGGCATCCCTCGATGTCCTTCTACTCCACTGCGACAGCCACGGTCACCGGCCTGAGCTGCGCTGGACTCCGTGTTGTCAAGGTGAACTGGCATCCTTCGATGTCCTTCTACTCCACTGCGACAGCCACGGTCACCGGCCTGAGCTGCGCTGGACTCCGTGTTGTCAAGGTGAATTGGCATCCCTCGATGTCCCTCTACTCCACTGCGACAGCCACGGTCACCGGCCTGAGCTGCGCTGGACTCCGTGTTGTCAAGGTGAATTGGCATCCCTCGATGTCCCTCTACTCCACTGCGACAGCCACGGTCACCGGCCTGAGCTGCGCTGGTCTCCGTGTTGTCAAGGTGAATTGGCATCCCTCGATGTCCCTCTACTCCACTGCGACAGCCACGGTCACCGGCCTGAGCTGCGCTGGTCTCCGTGTTGTCAAGGTGAATTGACATCCCTCGATGTCCCTCTACTCCACTGCGACAGCCACGGTCACCGGCCTGAGCTGCGCTGGTCTCCGTGTTGTCAAGGTGAATTGGCATCCCTCGATGTCCTTCTACTCCACTGAGACAGCCACGGTCACCGGCCTGAGCTGCGCTGGTCTCCGTGTTGTCAAGGTGAATTGACATCTTTGGATTCAAGTCTACGCTGTAGAATCTGTGTGACTTCCGCTCCATAGAATTGCGAGCAGTAATGTACTCTTTAAGCAGTTTCTCACAGCGGTCTAAGCGTGAAAGTTGACGCATCAGATGAGAGTCATGCATTTGTCCTGTTTCTGTTAACATCCTCAGCACCCAACGCCTGAACTTTAACATGTATCGCTCTTGGTGATCAACAAAACTCATGGTTGACTTCACCACTTTCCGTAGTTGTTGCATAACCATGGATTTTTGAGGAGCCACGACGTCTCTTCTGAGTTGAGAACAATCAGGTTTGGGTACATCAGTCACATCCTTGGGCATTGTCTTATCCTGGGTCTCAGGCAGACGCTTTTCCCTGACAGTTATGTCATGCTGCGTGTTTGTGGGGGCAAACGTGACGGTCTTGATTCCACGTGAGAGTTTCCACCACCCTCTGTTCATCACAGGTGTTCCAATACGCAGCACAAAATGTTCGAAATCCGGCCTGTTTCTTAAGTCGGTTTCAATTTCAGCATCAGATACGTTTATGTCCACAGCATCAACGTTTATGTCCACAGCATCAACCTTGGATCCATTACCAATATATCGTTGGAATGAGTGTAGAGATTGTCTGGTTTTTTTGTTGACTACCCCAATAAGCTGGTCTTTGGCTTTAATAACTAAAGCAAACTTGCACAAATCAGGAGTCAATGCATCCTGTACATGACGTACATTGTCACTTGTGTAGCTTAGGCTGAAGCTGAAGCGGCAAATAGATCGAACCATATTGATGAATTTAAAAAAAAATACAAGACAGAAACTAACTGTGTGTGCTTGGTAAGATGCTATGTGTCTTTGAGTATAACCACTAAAGGGGATGGGGGAATGTCTTATATATTAGAGCCTGGCCAGTGTTGGGTAAGAGAACCCTGTTCAAGGGTTGGTGTAAACTGATACCTGGTAGGACATGGACGTGTCAGTTGGACCGTTGTGTAGATGATTGGACACAGACGTGTCAGTTGGATGTCTTTCGTTCCAACCGACACAACGTTATCCAGGTGGTATTATTCGTTCCAACTGGCACAATATTGTCCAACCATTTGCTTTGCTGTTTGCATGGGCAACCCTGTGTTGTTACTCGAAAACGGAGGTGGGTCTGGCTGTAATTAGATGATTGGACACAGACGTGTCAGTTGGATGTCTTTCGTTCCAACTGACACAACGTTATCCAGGCGGTATTATTCGTTCCAACTGGCACAATATTGTCCAACCATTTGCTTTGTTGTTTGCATGGGCAACCCTGTGTTGTTACTCGAAAACGGAGGTGGGTCTGGCTGTAATTAGATGATTGGACACAGACGTGTCAGTTGGATGTCTTTCGTTCCAACTGACACAACGTTATCCAGGCGGTATTATTCGTTCCAACTGGCACAATATTGTCCAACCATTTGCTTTGTTGTTTGCATGGGCAACCCTGTGTTGTTACTCGAAAACGGAGGTGGGTCTGGCTGTAATTAGATGATTGGACACAGACGTGTCAGTTGGATGTCTTTCGTTCCAACTGACACAACGTTATCCAGGTGGTATTATTCGTTCCAACTGGCACAATATTGTCCAACCATTTGCTTTGTTGTTTGCATGGGCAACCCTGTGTTGTTACTCGAAAACGGAGGTGGGTCTGGCTGTAATTAGATGATTGGACACAGACGTGTCAGTTGGATGTCTTTCGTTCCAACTGACACAACGTTATCCAGGCGGTATTATTCGTTCCAACTGGCACAATATTGTCCAACCATTTGCTTTGCTGTTTGCATGGGCAACCCTGTGTTGTTACTCGAAAACGGAGGTGGGTCTGGCTGTAATTAGATGATTGGACACAGACGTGTCAGTTGGATGTCTTTCGTTCCAACTGACACAACGTTATCCAGGCGGTATTATTCGTTCCAACTGGCACAATATTGTCCAACCATTTGCTTTGCTGTTTGCATGGGCAACCCTGTGTTGTTACTCGAAAACGGAGGTGGGTCTGGCTGTGTCACTTGGACCGTTGTGTAGATGATTAGATGTGCATGCACTAGTTGGACCGTTGTGTAGGTGATTGGACATGTACTCAATGTTGCGTAGCTGATTTTGGGGTTTCTGTTCGATCGGATAAAAACTGAGTCACGGTTTAATGAATGGTTAAGTCAGATATTGTTGGTCAATGTAGTTGAATTGGTTGGAGTTGAGCATTGGAAGTGGGTGCTTTGTACGCACTAGTAGCTTGCTTCCTCAGAGTAAAACCAGAGTCTACTTGAGTTGGCCATTGATGCCTCGTTCACCCAAAAGTCACAAGAAAAATCATTCTGTTGACACTCGCAGAATGGATGCTAAATCTGGTGAAGACTTTGCAGACTTTCACCTTCAAGGACATAAGCAAAGTCTTGTGTCACAGGTCACGCCTCGTTCACCCAAAAGTCACAGGAAAACCATTCTGTCCACACTCGCAGAATGGATGCTAAATCTGGTGAAGACTTTGCAGAAGTTCACCTACAAGGACATAATCAACAAACTGAACAATGACAGCAAAGGCGCTAGACGTAGAATATACGACATCATTCACTGTCTGGAAGGTATTGGCCTTCTCATTAGAAATGGCAAGCGATACGTGGTCAGTACGCAACAGCTGTGTCAGTTACAGACGGTCAGAAGATGTGCTTTGCACCAGTACTCCAGGAGTGTTTACCAGCATTTGCTCGCTCACCCAGGGAAGATTGATGTAACGGACCTGGCTTTGTTACTTAAAGTTCCACAACGCAGGATGTATGACATCTTCGGCACCCTGAGGACAATAGGTGTTGTCACAAAGACACACAGTCAAGGTTTTTACAAGACCACATTTGACACTGATTCTGACTCCTACTGGAAACAAGTTCTGGACAGAATCTGGAGCAATAAACCGGTAGACACATCGCCGGCCGTGTACACCGGTAGACCGATGTCGGCTCGTATCCACAAAAATCATGTAAACCCATCACCGGTAGTGTACATCGGTACACCGATGTCCGCTCATATCCACGGTATACCTGTAAGCACATCGCCGGTAGTGTACATCGGTACACCGATGTCCGCTCATATCCACGGTATACCTGTAAACACATCGCCGGTAGTGTACATCGGTACACCGACGTTCGCTCATATCCACAGTGAACCTACTGGAAACAAGTGTACTATTATCAGTGATAGCCATAACGATTCTGGAATTCAGTCTGTGGGTTCGGAGTCCAAGGGTGAACTAAGTAAATCCCATAGAAGTGACACGTGTATTACCAACATGGACTTGACAGCGGCGTTCAACAACACGCCAAGTGAGTCTCACAAAGGTGACACCTGTACGAACAAGGATTCGTTGGCAGCGGCGGTGGACTACGCCACACCGAGTGACTATCAGAGTGAATGTGCCGAGACTAAGGACCTGGGAGCCGGGAGCTCTCAGTTTGACCTGATGGACCTGATCCTCGAGAGCGACATTGGTCCCAGTTACGCGGACAACGTACTGCAGTCCTTATGGCACAGAGGCGACGAGTGTATCACGGACGGGGACTCGCTGACAGCGGCCGTGGACTACGCCACACCGAGTGACTGTCAGAGGGAATGTGCCGAGACTAAGGACCTGGGAACCGAGAGCTCTCAGTTTGACCAGATGGACCTGATCCTGGAGAGCGACATTGGTCCCAGTTACGCGGACAACGTACTGCAGTCCTTATGGCACAGAGGCGACGAGTGTATCACGGACGGGGACTCGCTGACAGCGGCCGTGGACTACGCCACACCGAGTGACTGTCAGAGGGAATGTGCCGAGACTAAGGACCTGGGAGCCGAGAGCTCTCAGTTTGACCAGATGGACCTGATCCTGGAGAGCGACATTGATCGAAGTGACGCGGACAACGCACTGTCATCCGTATGGCTTAATATGGACTTTGAATGCCCCACCTGAATGGTTTGAAGAACAAGGTCTTGTGCCCGAAGATTGTTGACTTTATGCTTTGTAAATGTTGTTTTATGCTGTACATCGGTTACCAATAAATGTTATATGCACAAGACTACGCAATTCTGTTATGTTTGTGTTTTGACAGACAACTCAAACACGGTGGTTCAATCATTCTTTTATTCATTTATTTAGTTTTTGTGTTTGTGTGTTTATGTGTGCAGTGGGGGTTGTCATTCATTACAGAGTCAACGACGCTAACAAATGTGACATGTTCACACGTTCAGCAAGGTCAACTTTGCTATCCCAGTACCAGCAAACACAATGATGTCCAGCAGGGGAGATGTTCGGTCCGCAAAGAAGTCCACAAAGCCATCCTGTGAAGAAAAGAAGAACAACAAAGAACAAAGTAAACGTATGGAAAGCAAAAAGTGGCCACGTGTAGAGTTGGTCAGGTATTACACCCGACTGACCCACCCAGGAGTTGTTGTTAATCAGCCAATCCTTCTGTTTGGTCAGGAGGTACAGGGCAATCTCATCTCCCACCATCTCTACATAGGAGTCTCTGCCCTTGTCCTTGAAGTACTGACACACCACAGCCCCGAAGGCTGTCAGACTGGCAACGCGACCCCAGTTGCTGGTCCCGTCAGAAAAGAGGCTATTAGCCACTGCACTGACGAATGTCACGTCACCTCTGTCGTCCAATGAAAGTTTGTCAATCATACCTAAATGTCCACCAGATCAGACACCAGTTGTTATAAGCAAAACAAAACAAAACAAAACATAAACACTGAATAACATCTAACGTTAGTCGTAATTACAATAACATAACCCACCGCTGTATTCACATTTGTGTTTCTTCAATAGGTTATCAACAACCCTTTTCATTGTCCACAGAGGTTTACTGTGGTGTGGCTTAGGTTTCAACAGTCCTGTGAACTCCCCAAAGAAAGATTTCATGAGTTGCCTGGTGACAATGTCCAGTGCTTCATCCTCAGGGGATCTCGAGACCGGCTCACTAGCCGAGGCTGTGTTTCCACCCTTGTTAGTATCGCTGCCGGTTTCCTGTAGACGTTGCAACTCCGACATTTTGAGTACCTGCACCTAGCTGTCAAATATGGTTTGAGTATTAAGAATTACAATTGTACGCTTGTACGTGAGCTAGACTAGAGAGTGTAGGACAATACACATCCCTTTATGTATATATAGAGAGATAGATAGAGAGAGAGAGAGAGAGAGAGAGAGAGAGAGAAGCACTTAACCAAATTTCCAACAGCACACAATCGAAAGGGAACACACGTGAAACATTGCAGCCAGCCCAGAGATGAGATTGAAACAATGTAAGCTTTTATTAAATGACACAGACAGAGAACATTCATGAAAGATTTCAATTTATTGCATTGCAGGTGATGCCGCTGAGTGCTACTGAGTGGGTAGTAGCCTTTTATTACATGATGCAGCAAAGCGCTTGTAAATGACAACCATAGTTGTGGTTACAGCCAAACAGATGCATGATGGATGCACACAAATGACACATTCATGGTAACAACATCATATCCTTAAGCTTCATCAGAAGCAAGTCCTTCATTTTATTGCATTGCGGGAAATGCGCATGAGTGGGTACGTAACCACTCCGGTCGACCGCAACGCTACAGACACAACAGCGGGTCACTCCATCAGTTACAGTGCACCCGTGTCTTAAGTTGGTGACTTTATCCGGGAATGCGACATATCCCTTTCTGTACCTCTGCTCCCCGAGTATGCGCATCAGCTCATATCGGTTGTCCTTGAACCTGTTGATAAGGTATGAACAGTCCTTGCCTTGGGTGTAGGCATGAAAGATGTGCTCACCCAGTAAGGTGTCATTCTTCACAAAGTTCTCAACTGCGATGTTACACACGAAACATTTGTGCGTGTCGGTCGTTGGCTCAAGGTGGTACATGTTGGCAGACTCTCCAAGCACAAGGAACTTGTTGTCGCGAGGATCCACTAAGGTAGCGTCGCATTCGATGCCAGGGTCAAGTGTCATCTGAAACAGTCGAATGTTGTCAATGGACACTGGCAACTTCAGGTCCTTGAGGCTCTTCTTGAGACGGTTGCGCATGTCAAAGCACGAGTCGAGACAACGCTCACGTTCTGGACATGCACATACGATGCAGTATTTTACAGCGGCCAGTGTAGCGTACCCACCAGTGGAGTACATCAAGTGTTCAGGGAATGCCATTAACCCCCTTTGGAACCGCAGCCTTCCTTGTAAGGCAGCGAGCTCATGTTCACGACCTATGAACTTGGTCTTAATGTACAGACACTGTCCTCCTCCGTGTCTCACGTGTTCGTGCAAATTGGGGTCGCCTCTTTTGTAACCTGAAAGTACAATCTTACAAGTGTTGCACCTGTACGTGTCGTACGTTCCACTTATGTGTGTCAGGACATTACGGTCCTCCAGCACTCTGTATCCATTCCTCGAAGCAACACTGTTGCGAGGAGCGGCGTAGGGGGTTGTAACCAGGCTACCGTCCGGCTCCACCTGGCCAACGTTCGCAGTCCCTATACAGTCACGGACGTAAGCATGGTCACTGTCTGAGTTCCACATGGTATTCGCCGCTGTAAGCTCGAAGCAAACACTCGATGCACAAGAATGGCGATGTCAGTTTATCCCGGTGTTTACCCTCCGTACTTATTGGTTCGTTGGTTGGTTGGTTGGATGAGTAGACAGATGAATCGAAGGATTAATGAACGAATGTGTCACTGGATGTGTGCTGATCAGAGGGAGGACTCAGTTGAGTTGTAGGTCCAGGGTCTGTATGGTATTAATACCTGGGATGTGTGTGTTGAGAAACTTGTTGGCAGCCTAGAGCATAGACTGGAAAGCTAGCAACAGTGTTACACATCATCATCATCATCATCATCATCATATCATCATCATCATGATCATGATGATTTCACAGCTGCTGTTCTTCTTTGTGACAAGCTTCATGTTCACCGCTACCCATGGTATGTACGCGGATCAGGGGCCTATGCATGAGGCCCTTGCGGGTCTGATGGACAGCCGGTTCCACCTGCGTACATTGACGATATCTTCCCCGAAGATGAACCCTAAGACCTGCACATGGAACATGCTAGGCTGGGGGGTTGGAGAGTACGGAAGGCATTTTGTCACGGTCTACATGAGGTCTGACAACTGCACAAAGTACACCAAGGACTTTTGGTCCGGAACCTTCCCATGTGTGCTTACCAAGGGCTCTGATCACACTACATGTCAGGGCCCTTTACCCGCCGGTGCCGAGGAAGGAATCTGGAACGTGTCTAGTGTAGACATGGAGCCTCCTGTCCGCTGGACAGGATCCTTCCGCGCAGCCCCTCAAAGTCTGCCCGGCTCATCTACACCCTTTGTGAAGAAGCTCAACTGTGAAAATCTCATCGGGCTGGCGGTGGCCAGAGCCGCACAGCGCACTGGAGTCTACATCGGCGAAGGAGAGGTTTCGTGTCGGAGCACCAAGACGCTTTTTTACCTGACGGTGAAGGGCCCCGGGGTACAAGTTTGGCTTCGCGTACACGCCAAACGTGCAAATCGCGAGGCGGCTTTCACCACCAAGAACGTAACTTGGGAGTCCGGATTCGACAACCGCGGTCGCCTTGTGGTCTCCATGGCAGGTCGAACGGTGCATTACACCAAGAAACTATTATCTGGTGACAGATTGAAACTGGAGGGTAAAATGAGAGACTTAGTCTCCGGTCTTGAGGTGGGCGAACCCAGATTGTGTCCTCTGACTAGCATCAGCGGCGCGTGCTCTGTCATGAACTCCCTATCAGAGAGCGAGTCGGAGACCCTGGGCAATGTGACCGGTTTCAACGTTGTCCTTTGGCACCCATTTGACACCGGGGTCGGCATGGACGGATACGTTCTGGGTACAAAGGGTGTAATCTCGGCCATGCATTCAGCCTCCATACTGGACACGAACGACGTGGCGTGGATGGAGTTGCCCTTGGATGACTTTACAGCATGCACCCCACGCCTATACAGTATCTCTGACTGCTCAGGACTGCCAGCCGGTGCACCCAGGCTCGGTCCGTATGAGCACGGAATATTTGTGCGTTATACGTTCCCCTAGAGGGTTCAGTTAGTCAGTTTGACAGTCATTCAGTCAGTTTGTTATGACCAATCTGTATGTACAAACCTGTATGAAGTGCACTTGGTGAATGACAAAATAAAAATAAAGTGATATTCTGTCAAACATTAAATCCTTTGTGTCTCTTTCTTTCTTTCTTTCTTTCTTTCTTTCTTGGTCTCAATGATCACCATTGACTGAGCTTGTCGATAACTCTCACATCAATGATTACAGTACTGACAGTACCAACCCAAGGGAAGCAAGGGTGGCAGTTATTAGCCGCTATTAACCCAACCGATGTCTAAAACCGTGAAGGCGATTTCAGGAGACATTTGGTGGCGACAATGTCAGCGAGCAATCGAGCAACGCACAGATCCGAGTACAAGTTTAGCCTTCGTCGCGTGGATGACCGAGAGAGTCTGGTCATTGAAGAGACTAAGGTGGATGACCGAGAGAGTCTGGTCATTGAAGAGACTAAGGTGACTGAGTACATCTATGTGGAGCAACCAGCTACGCGTACCACACATGGCTGCTACCCCATTGGCCGTTGTGACTGTCCACCTAAACATTTCGAAGGTGTGCGCTTCACAACGGCTAACATAATCGGAGCCCAGGCATTGATTGCTGTGGGGATCCTCGGCATCCCCATTGCTACTCATTGCGTAGGTGAACACGTTGCAGTGCAGTACGAAGTGTCATCCCGAGGCAAAAGAGCGATGGTTTGGATTTGCACTAATCAAAAGCCCGGGGTGATCCTTGCTCACGCAATGCATAACGCTGTCTTGTATTGCGATCGCAGGCTCACCAAAGACATACTAAAACGAGTCTCTGCTGATGTGGAGCTATCCCTCGCAAGGCCTGACCTTGACCAGATTGGAGCCGTTCTACAAACTGTACCCTTGAAACTCCTCAAGTCTGCCGAAGGTTGTCACGATACACCTACTGACGCATAACTGTCATGTGGACCGACCTCGGATAGACATGTAGATGCTCAGGCGCCAACGGCCTTCTATGCGGAAACAGAGAACATTATCGTCACCGGCGACAGAAGGGTTAAACACGGCAGTCGGCGCCGAAGGCATCTGCTGACGCTCGGCTCACAACCAACCCAAACCAACCGGGCAATAACATCGCCTCGTATGTAATCTGCCGTACAGGAGGCCCTAGGTCCCTATGTAACCCAGTTTTTGTTTGCATATATATGCATGTGTATGCTTTTTGCCTCAATAAACTCAGAGCACTTTGCGCTCCCAACATTGTGTCTCTCGTGATTCTGTATATCACATCACCATCATCATCATGGCGCCCCATCACGGTGCCCCTGGCATACCACGACTTACAGGTACATTTGACCGACCATCCCCTTTTTTGGCTCTTTTTCTGCTTTTCCTCCTGTTTGGGGAACCGGCTGTTGGGATAATGCCCCGCCGCACCCAGTGTCAATGCATCAAGACCATACCAAAGCCAACCAGAGCCTGGACTACGGCGGTCTTCCATCCCGTATCGGGGCACTGTCGTCGGGAGGAGGTCGTCGTCACCTACAAGAGAGGAGGTCGGACCTGTGTCGATCCTACAGGGATTTGGGCACGCCACCTGAAACGACAGCAATCCTAACAAAGGCAGGATACCTGACCAGCAGCGAAAGAGGAGACTCAACGGACAGACTCCTGTCACAACCGCTTGCTTTTGCTTTTGCTTTTCTTTGACCTAACCCTAGCCCTAACCCTACCTAGAGCGCCATTATGACACAGCATCAGGCTGAACATATGCCTGTAGGACAAATAATATTATACAAATAATAGAGAACAGAAAACCTTTATCAACAGATGGACATCATCATGGACTACCAATATACCATTGTCTTATTTAATGCCAAAACTGGTATATTGCATCATGCTCAAGCACAAGAAACGAGGTGGTTGAACTGCATGCATTGCATTTTCTGCAAGAACCGGCCCCGGAATGGAGGGTTCTATTTGGATTTAGGATTCTTGTGCCCTCATTGCGCGGCCAAATATTGTTACCAAAATGTCGGAGTCTTGTCGTCTGGGAGAATCCGGATGCAACAATGGTACCAATTATACCGAGAACTCTGTTACCCGGAATACAAACCATCAAGGACTAAATTCGAGGACGGGTTGGTAAGACTCTTCCGCTGTGACGAAGTGAGGCTTGAAGCTGAGCCCGGTCCACACAGAAGCGACTCTGTCCAAATCCAGGAGTTGGGCCTGGACAGAGTAGCCCCGCTAAGGATGAGAAAGGGGTACGGGCTGTGGTTCACGGAGTCCGAAGGAAGGACGGTTGTCACGGAAGACGAATCGCCTGGAATGAATACTGGCTGCCCTAGCTTACTGGAACTCTTGATGATCGACAACGCTGTATCAGGTGAACAAACGCCTTCCACTACGTGTCTAGGTGAGGGTGTCGTGTACACTGACCTAGGATAGACATGTAGATGGTCAGGCGCCAACAGCCTTCTATGCGGGGCGGAAACACGAGAACGTAATCCTCACCGACGACGGAAGGGTTAACCACGGCAGTCGGCAGCGCTGAAGGCATCTGCTGACGCTCAGAAGATCACAACCAACCCCGAAACAACCGGACAATAACATCACCTCATATGTAATCTGCTGTACAGGAGGCCCTAGGTCCCCTATGTAACCCAATGTTTGTATGCATATATATATATATATATATATATATATACACTGCTTTTGCCTCAATAAACTCAGAGCACTTCGCACTCCCAACATTGTCTCTCTCGTGATTCTGTATAGCACATCAATAACCAATCAATTGCTGTGTTTGTCTCTTCAAAATTGTGATGTCAAATGGAAGAATACGTAATGTAACCTTTGATAAGTCGAGGTATAATCTTTGCCTCATGCCTCAAGACACACACTCCTCCACCCTGAGAGAGTTACTGTGCCACATGTTGTGCACTGTTCTAAATGTGACATTTGTGACCAGACCCCCTTCCTCAGATGCAGGAGCTCTGCAGGAACATAGTAACTGAGAGAATAGAGGTTTCAGAGGAGTTTGAGACTATGCTTCTCAAAGACTATATAAACGACAGACGTAAAAACCTGCTGAGATTGGACTCACATCTGTCATTCATTGTGTCGAACCCCTCTCACCTCAGCCTAAGCCGTAACCAGATTCAATATTCAAAGTGGGTTTTTTTTTAAAAAAAATTTGTCATGTGCACAGTGAATAAACATGTTCTCAACAATTATGCAATATGGGTCTTCCTTTATTTTCCACAGAATGTCAAGGACTATATACATCTGAAATAAACATAAAGTCTTATCACACGTGTCACATTGCGTAGCTTTCTTTTATTCACAGGGCAGGGTAATACATGATGAAATGCACACATTGTACAAGGATGCAGTTATTTGACACGATATGTAGGCATTGCACATGGACATATGTCATAGGTATGCTGTGCTCTTCTGTGATAGTCAGTCAGGGTTCTCCTCTGTGTTCTTGTCACCAAAGATTTGCAAAAGATCCTCCGTTTCACCAGGTCACGCACCCGGTGGGGAGCTTTGCGTAGCACTTGCGGCACGACAGAGAAGATATTTCACGCAGAGCGCTATGCACATCGAGGTTGACAATGGAACTGCCACATACTACACAGTCCCGTGTCAACAGCCGTGTAAGGCCAGAGAGTTCCTCGCGTGTGAACTCACCGGGCTTCAGCTCTTCCAAGAGCGACATCAGAGTGTCTTGGATATGTAAAGCTCTCACAGGGTCCGTGACACACTCCTTGTTCACCCCGAGCAGGCAACAGGCGGCAATACACTTCCACCTCTCAAAGTGTAACAACCTGACGTCCAACGTTGTCCTTGAGAAAAGCTTGACTGCTGCGAAGTTGGCGCGTTTTTCCAGGCAGTAAGTAGGTTCCTGATATCCTGGCGATGGCTCTTCCTTGCTGCGGTGTTCCAGAACAAGATACTTGCACAGTACACTGATCATATTTTCAGCATTGACCGGGAACACGGAACCTTTCAACTTGATAATTATCCGCTTCTCGGCCTCTTCTATGCCTCGCACACTCGACGGGATGACCGTGTCCGAGCCCGTGTTACTGCAAGAGTCTGTAACCAATGCCTCGTCCACCCAATCTTCACGTCTGTGCAAGTCATTTAGAGAGACTCTTGTCAACACAGCATACATTTTAAACGAGAGTGACAAGCACGCTGCTCTGATGTTACGGATGTTCTTCAACAGTTGACACAAGTCCTCACCGAGGTCAGCGCACTTGACTATGTATCTGTCCATGACATTCACAGTCGGTACAAAGACAGAGTGGTGGTCCTCGTTGTCCACCAGTTTATTTGGTAGGATTTTAGCAAACCAACTGACAGCTGACAGTCTACGGCTCTGGTAGTTTGTAGTGTAATCGGTTAGCGCTACCTCCATGTTAGTGTCTGCACTATGCAGACACAATTGGGCATTCAAGGCTTGCTTAAGTTCACCTCTACCCATATATAACATACCAAAGTCCAAGTTGGGAAATCTTAACACGTTTGGCCTTGAAGAAGTACTCAATGAACGCTCCTTCTCAAGCGTGTCAAGCTCAACATCGAGTCGACGTCTGTTATTGTTGGCCATCTGCGTTGTTCTAGGACCACCACCTCCACTCGCCTCCTGTTATACTTGAGCAAGGTTTGTACAGAGTACAACGGTCTCTTTTCTGAATGAAGCGAGACAGGTTCCTCCTGTGTCTAGACTGGAAACGATATCAATGTCTGGTCTCCTCTGTCAACGGGGTCTCAATGCCTTGTATCCTCTCTGGACAGGAGGGGGGGCCCAATACCTGGTCTACTCACTCCTCTTGCATCCTTCAGAGGCAGGGTATAAATAGTGCTAGGAGGTGTACACTCTTTTATACACACATATTTTTTTTTTCAACCGTGAATCACGTACTGGTTAGAGTCACTGAAGACATTTTCTGGTTGATGGTTCCAATGGATAAAAAGTCATGGGTTGGATACACAGACTCTACACCAAGGAGCGATTGGCTCAAGTGAGTTTGAACAATGAGGGTGACGACGTGTACGATCTCGACATTGACACAGCTTATACCAATGAGGAAGAACCTCGACTGTGTACTCTGAGTTCTCTGAGTAGTGCATGTTCTGTCATGAGCTCTTTGTCAGAGAGCGAGATGAGGATCCTGGGTAATGTCACAGGATTTAATGTCCACTCATGGCACCCCCCTCAACACCGAGGTCACCATGCAAGGCTACGTGATGGGCACCAATGGTATAATCTTCAACATGTTACACAGCCTCTTTATTAGACCCTGAATGATCACGCGTGGCTGGAGCTACCGTTAGACTCAACTACAGGCTACACACCACACCTATACAGTTTCTCTGACTGCTCAGAGCTTCGTGCCGGTGGAGCACCCAGGCTAAGTCCCTACCAGAAGTGAAATGAAAAAACGCTATGTGTTTCCTTAGACAGACACGGTTTACTAGCAGTACACTTGGTACCTACAGGGGCTTGTGATGTGTATGTAGCATGGATTACTGGATGTATCACGTTTGTTTTGGCTTTTCTTGTGCTTTCTGTTTTGCATTTTGACATCATGATGAATTGCTTACGGAACAAATAAACCTTTTTTGTGTATCCCTATTCAGCCTACCTGTGTCTCTTTTTAGCAAGTTACGACATGATATAAATGTGGTTTGAACTCTTTGAAATGATGGGAGTATGGGTTATAGGTTTTTTTTTAATTTATCAGTCGTGACTATGAATAAATGACTGGCTGACTGATTGAATGAACCAACAAAACAGTGGGTCTCCCACATTGTGCACTCATAAACCTGCACATCACCGATCGTGGTGTTATATGGCAAGAGCGGCAAAATAAATAATGAACAACAACAACACTGCATTACAGCAACACGTTTGAAGTTTATTAACACCGGTCCACATTTACACATCTCGGGGAATCAAAAGACAATTGTTATTTTGTCAGTGAGAAACATGCATAAGAAATACATACAGTCATGGAAGAAAACAAGGGTGGTCTAATAATTTGTTTCCATGACTGTACATAGACCTGCCAGAACATCGCCGATCGTGGTGTTACATGGCAAGAGCGGCAATGAATAATGAACAACAACAACAACAACAACAACACTGCATTACAGATGTACACACATTACAGACACGTTTAAAGTTTAATAACACCGTCCACATTTACACAACTCGGGGAATCAAAAGCCAATTGTTATTCTGTCACTGGAAAACACGACAAGTAATCGTGTGTAGGTGCATGAGCATGGTGGTCAGCAGCAATGTGTTCACAACGGTCTGTCATAATCACACGGGACCATGGGATAGATTCGCCAATGATAGAGACTATAGATCTCCGGAAGGCTTGTAGGGCTTTATAATCAGCATCCGTTATGAAGAGCTTGAGGGCCTGCATGATGTTTACGGCAAGCTTCTTATTGTCACCCTTGAATCTGTCGATGTTGTACATCTCTAGCCAAGAGTGTACATCTGTGTGTTCCTTGTTTCTTTCAAATATACAGGCCAAGCCATCCACGATGGCTTCCACGAGGTTCATATCATCCATTTTGCCCTCGGGAAAGTGCTCAGGGTGGTGAGGGTTATTATCATAGTGATGCTTGAATCCGAAGTTGGCCATAGCTGTCGTGAGAGCACCGACGTCAGTGTGCACTTTGTCCAGTGAACAACGTTCGTCTTCCGGCTGGTTGATTCCGTGGCGTTTGTTGAGCTGGTGCCGTTTTTTCGCATTCACACGCAGGTTCTCTTTCTCCATGTGCACAGCTATGATACCGGCATACGCAGCCGCTTCGGTGGTACTGGTCTTGCTAGAGTCGTGACACGCTATGCTTCTCACAAAGTATCGATCGGCCAGCAGGTCCAGAGTGTCTTTGCAACCCCTGGTCGCTTGCTCCAGAGATCTGGCAACCACAGCCCCAATCATGGTTACGAACATGTTGTGTGATAGGAAGGACTTGTGGTGCTCTCTGACAGGGAGATTGTCAACTAAGGCTTTCTCACATTCGGGGCCCCAGACCTTGGCATTTGCAGCAGAGCACAGGGTGTGGACCAGTTTGATAGTCCCATACGGGGTCACGGGGACCTCGATTTTCACCTTCTGTGCACGAGCACCCTCCACGATGTTCTGTACGGATGCTTTCATTCGAGCCGGTCTGTAGACATATTCATTATGCTCGGGGATCAAAGGTGCTGGTTTCGACGGTAAACCAGCATCCTTTCTTGAGGTTCTGATTCTGGTAGGTTCGGCGGACGCCATGGATTTGTTTTTTTTTTTTTTAAAGTTGTTGAGCAACAAGCACGGTCAGTGGAGGTGATACACGAGTTGATGTACGGTGGTGAGCGGCGTTAATACATGGAATGCATTGTGCTACCTATAGTAAGTAGAAAGAGACTTGAAATTGTCAGCCGCGGCGTTGCGGAGTTTCCAAGAGGACTCTCAGCCTTGGGTTGTCGGACTGGGGGTTTCACTCCTGTTGAGACGGTGCAATTTGCAACAGAGAACGTGTGCTCTTCGTTCCTGTATCCCACTTCGGCTGACCTCATACACTGGTAGGTTGCATTGTGGTCACACGTGTCATCGTAGACGATTAGAGCCCCGTCACTAGTTAGGTCGTAGGTGACGTTCGTAATCGACTGTACACAGTCCGTATCGTAATTCAAGACATAGCCTTGGTTTTCAATACGATATATTCCACACCAACGTCCTGTGGGTTTTAAGATGTACCAGGTAGTGGAGTGAACGTGGCTAGGATTCGAGCTCGGACACACCAGTGACAGATGTGACTTTGCGATGTATTCCTCCTCTGTTGTTTCCAGAAACGTAGGCTCGGTTGTCACTGTGAAGTCGTCAGGTCCGGTGGTTGCGTCTGCGATGTATTCCTCCTCTGGTGTTTCCAGAAACGTAGGCCCGGTTGTCACTGTGAAGTTGTCAGGTCCGGTGGTTGCGTCTGCTTCTAGATCTGTATAGTCCATATCCGTATGGTCCATATCTGCCATTGCCGTAGGCGTAGGTAACGGCAACGGTGTTCCATCTGACAGGGTGACTGTCCATAGTGCAACAAGTACACATGTCAAGCGTATAGTTGAAGAAGCCATGACTTGTCAAGTCAAGGGCAAAAGAAATGTGATCAATGTGACTTTGTGCCCATTATTAATACCCTTCAACTCAGTGGTGGTTGGACATCAGATTTTTGCTAACAGTGGTTGGCTGGAATGTAAATCCCCTGTGATTGGAGGTGTATAGCCAGGATGTATTCGGGTAGGTATAGTGCAAAATCGAGAAAAAAAAAACAAAACAAAACAAACAATCAAAAACATAAAGAAACAAAAAACAGAACCAACCAAAGAAATTGGGGACAACGCTACGCTCAAAAAGTCTGCGTTGCGCTCCTGTTTGTTGTCCTGACCGGTATACGGCAGTTATTCGTGCTAGACCTGAGTTTCATGATTACAACGATCAATAGTAAAGGGCAGGTGAGAGCAGATAGGGTCAGTGAAACGGCAGCCATAAACCGGTTGTGACCTATCATGCTCTCACAGTCGACTCGAGTTATCCCATGTGATGGCGATTGAGGCGCTGTATTCTCAGCATATTGGGCAATGTATTTCCGAGCAGTGGCATCCATGGCGATGACATCCTGCAGCAAGGCATCTCCTAGCTTCAGCAACTGAGAAGACTGCGCGTATTGGTTCTGAATGCTATTGAGGGACGCGTGTATGTCGAGATCGGACAGCGAGTACACCTTCGATAGTATCCTGGGACTTTTAGTCACCCGGACCCCCCTTGGATTTCCCGTGGCGTTGGCGATGTCAAGAGCTCCGCCGCTAGCCGTCCTGAGCGTGTACCTGTCCAATCGGGGCTGGTAGCAGAGAGGACCGAAGCACGGGGCGCCGCACACCACGGGACACTCTAAACCTATCTCGCCGTTTTCGTTCACCTTGCACGCCGAGACCGTGCCATCGTCACGTTCCAGAGGTTCACATATACCCCTAGAGTCACACGCGGGCTCCCTGTAGTTGGCGTGCGTGTCACTCACCATGGGCCTGTCCAGCCAACAAGTCCTGTTGCCCCTTGAGGAGTCTATGAAGGACATGTACCAGCGGGAGAGGGCTAGTGGCTTCCATCTCTCCCTCTTAACAACCATCACGAGCCTAGAGGACGAAAGTAAACGACTTGCGATGGGTATGTCAGTGTAGAATTTCGTGATGAAGCCAGGTTCACAACCCGTCATATCCCCCCTCTGTACACCCAGCGTACAGGCGAGTAAGCGCCGGTGAGCTCCCTGGAATGCGAATGTGACGGCGTTGAGCTGCACGGCCAACTTGAACGCGCCGGTCTTCCACCTGTCGAGCAACACGTCGAAACTGTTCGCGTCGCCATTGGACATCGATACCGGCTGCCATTTGTTTAGATGGAAAGGGACGTACGGTAACGTAGGGACGCGTTCCACTGCTCTCAGCGCGTCTTCGATCAAGGTCCTGTGGTGTCGCATCACATCCACAGTTTGTCGAGGGTTCGTTGAGGCCTTCTTACTACGTTGGTATGACAGTAGCTCAGATACGGAATCAGACATACTCTGGTGCTGGTTGACAATGTGCGTGTCCATGAGGGCGGCTAGATCGTTGAAGATCGTGTCTAGCGTCGCCATGGCCCTGCTGTACTCGACCGTGGCGGATTTCAACGTGGTAGTTGCGTCTTGCAAGGTGCCGGTAGAGCACAAGTGCTTACAACCTTTGTAAGAGTCAGGTAGTCCTCTGCAGGCCACCTGAGAACACTCTGGGTAACTGAATTTGAGCTCGGTCCAGTTGAATCCTAGAAGGAAGTGATACGCGATGTAGGTGTCACGAATCTCGGGTGTACGTATCTTCCATCTACCGGGATCGAGTAACACCCTATGATCCGTGTCTCGAGTCTCGGGTCGAGTGGGTATCGAATCTGCAGAAACGCTATCAGAGCTTTCATCTGCGGTTGCCCTGAATGGCAAATGTTGAGCAAACACGGGGCACCACGTGTGTCGAAGGAACACAGCTGACAGCACTAGAAAGGCAATAAAGGGTGGAGGTGGGCGTGTGATTAGGCCGTTTGTCATTGTCTTATTGCAGTTTCCTATAGCGGTGTTTGTTATATCGATTCCTTTCACACGTGGCGCAAAGCAGTGCCATTGCGGCGATGTTGATTAATACAGCGAGTATGACGGCACTCAGACATAGTGCAGAGGCGCGAGTCGACATGTACGCTACACGTTTCACCCTCTGTTCCGCTTGTCTGACATCACCTTCGATCAGAGAACCCAGTTGAGAGAACACACTGCCCAGCTCCCCAAAGGACATGTTCATGACACTCATACAATCGAGGGTTTTTTGAAAATACATCTCCGAGGACGCCACATGACCTGTGACCCAGGT
Organism: Pagrus pagrus; assembly: GCF_965226575.1. NCBI lineage: Eukaryota > Metazoa > Chordata > Actinopteri > Spariformes > Sparidae > Pagrus > Pagrus pagrus. The sequence goes on from NW_028175318.1 coordinate 58,476, forward strand.
CACGTTAGGGCAATATAGTAACGCAAGGGGTTGTGCGATCAATGCAACGAGTGGTCCCAACCGTGTCACGTAACTCTTTGCTTTGGAGACCTGAGGCTTCTCTGTGCTCGTGTAGTAGCCCAGCGTGGGCCCGTGGGACCCTACCAAATGTTGACTTGATCCGAGAGACAAAGGTTTCAGGTCACACGGGAGTTTAACGCGTATCGCGCCGTGGTTGACACGGACTATCATTTTAACCAAGATCTCATCTGATGATGCCACGGTACGATGTGAGATTGCGATCGGGTATCCCGTACCTCCTCGGGGCCAATTGTTTTCTGCGTAGTCTCCCAACTCCATGCACAAACTACTGCCTCTGATACACTCCAGAGTTTGTGATATCAAGTGCATGCTGTCAAGACTCGCCGATACTCCTCGCGGTGGTGAGCTTTGGAGATGGTAGGGAAGTGTGCTGCGATTGCCCATCGTGATCTCGTTGGTGGACAGCCACTCTTGTTCTTCTCTCGTGAGCACAGGTGTCCCGAGCCAACGATTCGAGTCCGTTATACTCTGAATAACAGACTCCCTCAGTTCTACGGGGACAGTGGGGATCGGCAATGACACCGACAACCGAGCGCGATGCTCGGCCGCGCTAATGTAGCTATCGCAACCTTTCGGTTCGCGGCCGTCGTATTCTTTGGTCAGTAATCCAATGGAAGGTAACCTAAGATCGTTGTCTCGTACCACCGTAGGCGGTGAATGCATGCAGATTCTATCGTTGTCGTGATCTACGAACACCACGTCTCTGTCGTTCAACTTGACAACTTGTGCGCTGTACGGTACAAAGTCGACCTTGTCGATAGTGTCTCGGAGTATAACTTCACTGTCGAGCAACGGAGCGCCTACGTTCATGTCTGAGGACAGGCCCAGCATGAGGTTCGGAATATCGGGAACCCGGACAAAGCTCCTGGTCATTGTCACCTTCCCCCCCTTTGCTGTTACGTGCTGGAAAAACATGCCCCCCTCCAGTTTATACACACCGTCCACTTTAACGTAAGAGTATCTTCCGTCACCAAAGGTGGAGTTCCTCGTATACCGGTAATGCAAAGTCCGGCTCTTTGTAGCAGCCCTGTCGATTATGCGCGAGAGCTCGGTGAAGGTCGGACCACCTTCCGGGTTGCCGAAGGTGTAGTCGAGATAGCCTAGAGAGTACCTACACACTCCCCATTTGGCCATGTCCGAGATAACTCCCGTGAGTTCACGCATGGTGTAGCCGACCCTCTTCGACTCCCGTGGGTTCCTCGCGTGTCTGTTGAGCAAGCGCACCGACTTGCAGTCGTTGGAAATGTAGTCGGCCGACGGCACCGATACCACTATGCCCGCGCGGTTGTTGGAACTCTTGCACAGCTCCTCGAACACCAACAGTCCTGTCCTCTCGGGGTACAGCTCGTGGCGGGGTACTCTAATTGCATAGGGTTCTTGAGGCGCATAGCCTCCTACGCTCCAGCGAGCAGGTTTTACTCGCGCACAACCTTCCTCTTCGTTTGGGAACACGGATATAGTATCCAGGTTCAGGAAAGCTCCGTGTAACGACACAAGCAGGCCCAGCTCCTGCAACGTAGTCTCGGCTTGGTATTGCTCAGATGACAATGTGTCGTTGTTGTGCCACTGAGAAGGAGGAGTGTATCGTTCAAAGACCAGCTTCCCTCCTTCACTGTCCTGTGCAAGCCATGGCTCTATGCTGACTGGGCAGATGATGATGACGATTGCGTCTCCGTATCGGCACACACTACACTTCTGAAAGGGCAGTGGAGTATTGTGACACGCTACAATAACATCGCCGACGTTTCTCCGGTACACAAGCTTGTTCAACCCATCCCGTATGGAGCTTATCAAAGTACAGTTATCCTTATGAATACATTTAAAATGACGATGCTTTTTATCAAACCTTCTGGTATGTATGACATCTGCCAGTTTGTCCCCCGAAAGCCCTGGGATAACCTCTACCTTTGACCCGTATAGTGTTTTGATCATAGTGAAGTCTGATGACTTTACAGTCCGCGGGTCCACATCGATAACTACTACTACTGCTACTTCTCTCTGAGCTCGGTTATGTTGTTGTTGTGATTGCAAGCTCAATAGCCAGTCGAGTACAGCTGCGATTTCTTCCTGGCGAGGGGCGACTCGACTGGAGTGAAGGAAACTGAGCTTTGCGCCAATTTTACCAGTCCAGGCCTGATGGAGGATAGTTGTTAGGGTATCATTGGCTGACAGAGGTATGTACAGCCTAGGTGACTTGTAGTCTTTGGTCGATGATGATGATGATGATGATGATGATAGTGATAATGATAACGACGGTCTGACAGGTATATGAAAGTACTGCCAGTCAAGATGCTCTGGGATTTCTTCTGTCCAGATGGCAAACTCAACGAGTACGACGTCGCATCGTAACACGTCTAAGGGTGCAGAAGGGGCATCTCTCCATGGTCCAGATGAGAGGGAGAAAATGTCAGCTGTGGCCAGACAAAAGCGTTCGGTTTTAGGTGGCACGGAACCGTACAAAACTCGACCGCGGTCCTTCATCGAAGCGGCAGGGCGCTGATGTGTTATTTGTAGAGTCCAGTCATTATTGCTACCCTCGAGCCCTTTCGATAGATGCTTAAAGGGTGTCAGGATGCAGGTCGGTGAGCATAGCCCGTTGGGATTGATGTAATTCAACAACGCACTGGTGCAATTGCAGGCTGGGTGTAGCTTGGGTTTCCACACGCAGTTTATAGCTAATTCCTTGAGAGGGGATACCATTTTTCCTCGGTCATTGTCGTAGATATAAACTACAACAGACACCAAGTCAAACAAATCACAGCGAAAGTCTTTCACGGCAAGCGAAATGTCCAAGGTGTACACAAACGAGCCTTCTGTTTTACTTATACACCAGTCAAGGCCTGTGCTGATGTTATATCGCCACTCGGAAGACACCACGCTTTTCCTGTCAGCTGTTACAGCCGGCCTCATCTCCCACACACTCGCCAACCTCCTACCCGTGTGCCACTCAACCTTTTCTGGCGTGTACCTGTGCGACATGCCCATGGGAATAGTGACTCTTGACGGTATAACAACGGTGTCCTGTTCCGCTAGCCACCAAGGACTGGGTTGTAGGAACTGAACGGACACAACGGGCTGCACATTGCCGGTAGCAAACGGTTTGACGATTGTATTGTACAGGATCCTGGAAGTGTGGTAAAGGGAGAGCTTGTTCATTGTGTAATACAAGGTTTCGGCTGGGGACGACATGTTGTATAACATTTGCTCAAAGTTGTGAATGCAGTCGTCTAGCTGATCGTAGCTGACGAGCAGCGTTTTGCACAATTGCTCGACCTCCCCTCTGGGTATGTCCCGCACCCAGTCTAAGGTCAAATTCTTGATTGTATCGAGTAGGGGAGTAGACTGCAGAGGCGTCAAGAGTGTCGATATCTTGTAATCTTCGGGATGTCCACAGACCTTGTCGTGCCAATGTGTGCCGGACAGTATCACACTTTGACCTTCGGGACAAGGTTTTGGGTCATGCGGTCTACACGTCTCTCTACCGTCGTATAAACCCACGTGATACCCGCGGGGACACACCGAGGCACATACTTCTCTTCCCCATATGTTCACACCGGTAGGAAGGGACGGTTGACCGAGGGGACATCTGTGCAAACATCGCGGCATGCCGATGGACGAGCAGCCGACGAGAACGTCAGGTGGCTCGCGTGCGAGGGAGCAGAAGTGCGCCCGGTTCAGTACAACGGGACTGCACGTGCGGATATTGCTCTTGTCCCACAGCGCTTCCGGTCTAGTGTCTACGCTCGAGACGCACAGCGCTATCAGCAGGTATGTCACGGCAGCAGCAGCAGCGTTCCGCGTCGTCATTGTCGGCACTTGTTGTAGATATTGTCCGATTAACAATGTGGTTAAGTAATTACAAAAAAAAAAGTCACAATAGTATGCAATTGAGATGGAGAACCCCAAGCAGAAAACCCTCTTGAGTCTCTTTGATGGCACAGGTAGTATTTGCAAGCCCTTCGTCGAAGCCGGATGGAACGTGCGAAGGCTGGACGTTGACGGTCGTCACGGTGCCGATATCCTTACGGACATACGAAACTGGGACCCCGTCAAAGATTGGTCAGGGCCGTTCCCTGACGTTATATTCGCCGGACCGCCTTGTGAACATTACAGCTCAGCCAGGACTTATGCAAAGACACCCAGGAACTTGGAACTGGCCGATTCTTTGGTCAAAAAGACTATAGACATCATAGAGTACTTTCATACCATCAAGCCTAGCATGCGGTACTTTGTGGAAAATCCCGACTCCAGTATGCTATGGCGGAGATGGGTGTCGCACAGACTTTACGAAGACGTCAGCAACCACCCAACGAGTGTCTTTGTCGCGCTGATGAATCACGGTGACAGAAAGAAAACGTGTCGGGAATTCACACAAGCCATCGGCCAGGGGTTCAGGACGGCTTGTAAGGACAAGCGAGTCGTTCGACTCGATTACTGTCGCTACGGCGCAAAGTACAGAAAGAGGACACGATTGATGACAAACGACCCTTTCCGAGGCAAGATGTGCAGAAGGAACTGTGTCAACATCGAGCACGGGAGGCACATCGAGGTAGCCCAACGCGGACCGCGTTTGTACTCGAACAGCAACGGATTGACAGTAGGAAAGAAAAGGCACACATTGGATGAGCTACACGCGTATCCCGCCGGTCTAGCGAATGCAATATTTCAGCACATAAACAGCACTGACTCCTATGAGACGAAACGAGGTGTTGGTCCCACATGCGTAGAGCCTGAATTGACTCCACTGATGTGAGGGCCTCTCCTCTGCACCGTGATGACTGTTACGAATGCTAGAATTTTGTTGTACACTTGTGCAATGACAATAAAAGGATTTTGATGATTCTGTTTGTTACTGTTTTGTTGTTTCGAGTTGATGTCTGTGCAGTTGTGATATGTCACAGGATTGATTAAATAAAGAAGACGAGTCACTCCAGTTTCGTGTTTCGTGTTTTATATTCAACAAGATAAGAGGATACATTACATTGCACAACAGTACATAACATTGCATTACAGTACATTACAGTACAGATTGTACACTTGTGCAATGACAATAAAAGGACTTCTGTTTTGTTGTCTCGAGTTGATGTCTGTGCAGTTGTGATATGTCATGGGATTGATTAACTAAAGAAGACGAGCCAGCTCCAGGTTCACGTTTCGTGTTTTTATATTCAATAAGGCAAAGGACACATGACATTACATTACAATACATAACAGTTCATAACATAACATTAAATTACATTACATTACAGTACAGATATCGAGTCAGGGTACAAAACACTTTGGTGTGGTGTGTGTAGCAAAGACCAGAGCGCCTAGCTTGGATTTCGAGTGTACTCTGTTATGTATAGGACAAGGGTAAGTTGTAGACTTTTCGTTGGCCTGAACACAAAAAAGTCCCAGTGCGGTCTTCCTAACAGTCACGGGGACGCCCCAGAGGGACGCTAGCCTCCGAGCTTCGTTTTTCACCCGAACTTGATCCGGTGCCTCCTCGAGTCGGGAGGCGACCGAGGGTTGCGAATATCCCCGAACGTCCAAGATGCCTCGGAAACGGCTGCCCAGCGATGTCACATCGGCCAGTATCGGGTTAGAGGAGAGCCCCACGGAGAGGGAGAGCGAGTTGTCGAAACCCGGGTCCTCTATGTCTTGAGTGTTGAACGTGTCCACGTACTCGAACCCAGAGTCTTCCTTGTAACAGTTGGGCAACCGTACGCATTTCCTAAACGAGTACGGGGCCTTGTCGATGGCCGAGCGCCTGGTCTCTGCGACAGCCGACTTTCGCCTCAGATACTTGGTTCCTGTGGAGATACAACAACCTCCCCTTCTCAAAGCATCTCCCAGGTCGCAGAGTTCACACGATTCGGTATCGGCTGGGTAGGACAGTAGAACGTAGTTGAGAGAGACTTTCTCCATCTCGTCGAGTAAAGCTCTGTAGGCCTCTATCCCCTCAAAACTGCACAGTTCTACCGGCAGGTACCACAGCATCCTCAGACTCAGCTTCGATTTGACCGACGAAACCCTGATGTACACAGCGATCTTACCAGCCGCTTTGGCCAGCTCTCTGAGAGACGGGTCGCTCTCGAACTCGCTCTGTTTCACTTTGGCAAATCTCAACAGAGACTCCACTATCACCAATATGAGACTCGTGGTCAAAGCCTGCGAGACCTTACGCTTGGTAGATCGCTGGGCTTGTACAGCGAATTTCTCGTTGCACGTCCGACAACACTTGAGGTCCACGTCGAGGTTCAGTCGACTGACAGGTCTGCCGGGTAAAAACACTTCATTGTAACACAGAGATCTTCCCGTGTCTCGGTTGGCCACAATGGTACTCAGGTGTCCTCTGGATGTCACCGTGTACCTGTGCAATGTTTTGCCCGTGGCAGGGTCTATAGGGTCTTCCATGAGCAGCACGGGGTTGATAGAGCCCCACTTTTCACGGGACGGTAGAGTCCCCACAGGCTCGCGAGTGCGTCCTAGACAGTAGTTGATCAAATCGTCAAACTTCACAGTGTTACTCGTATGCACTGTAAAGTGGTAGGGGGGGAAGGCTATTGGGTTGTCTGTGAGAGTCCCCGGGAGGTTGTTGAAGCTTTGCAATGTGTTTGCGGTGAAACTGTCATCCTGTCTCACCTTTGGTGGAGACACAGAACAACGTATCGACCCACTAGTGCTTGGTTGACACAGTGACACTTGTTTGTCTGCTGCTGCTGCTGCTGCTGCTGCTGCTGCTGCTGCTGATGATGATGATGATGATGGGTGGTCAGAGTGAGTCTCTTGTGTCTCCTGGTGATAGTTCAACAAGAGTTCATCTGCTCCTTCTTGTTGACGACGATCCTCCTCTCTGTTGTCTGGGTAATTCCAATGGGAAAAAAAGGTATGATCTGTTCCTACCAATGGAATACCGTGGAGAGATTGATGATCCTCAACACTCCGGTCCAGTAGTCCTCCTGTGACTATTACATCTTTCAACTCCGGAGGCTCCAGGCTAACCGCGTCGGCGTAATGCAGGCCGAGAGCTCGATTGAACAGGGGGTAATGATGCATAATGTCGTACTTTCGTTTAAGCATCTCACCTACGGTCTGAACAAAAAGAGAGTGCACTCGGCGACCGAGCTCAAGTTCTTCATCGTGAGGGTTGTTTGTGTAATGTTCCAAAAAGATAGCACACTTGACACCCTTTGACACGCAAAGGGCATCGAGATCAACCTGGGTAGCCACCGATTGTAGGTCTCCGATCGGCCGCTGGAAACTTATCACACGGTCCGCTACGCAGGTTGTGCTCCCCATACCGCTGACGGTGAACTCCTCAAGTACAAGTACATGGAGAGAGGTTGTATCTTCGAAGCTGGAGGCGACTAGGCGAGCGCACAGCGAATCACCCTTTCGTAGAACAAGAGCGATGGCAGAGGTGTTCCAGACGTGCCACTCCTTGTCAAAGCTACCTCGGGTCACGTAGCACCTAACGGGAGGCTTTGGTGATTGGTGGTTATCTGTAATCACAAGTTGTTGTTTTTGCTTAACATTGCACGCCATGGTTTGATAGGACATATATTTTTGTCATAGATTACTGAATGTGTAGAGTGTGGTGCGTACATACCCGGTAGAGACACTTTTATCATCAATCCGACAATGTCTTACCCACAGTCGACGGTTGGACGGTCAGATGTTTCACATTCGGTTTGACGCACTCAGATTGAGGGATCGCAGCCTGTCTGTTTTTACGTGAACTACCTAGTGGAATACCATAGCTTACCCGTACAAGGGACGGACTCAACGTAACAAGAAGATAGGACAGGACAGGACAGGACAGGATAGGATAGGATAGGAAAGTAGAATTTGCCATGTCCATGTTCGCATGAAACACGACTCGATATACTCACATCGTTACTGGAAGACAAAAAGTGAACGGTGGAGGATCCCTTGTAACCAGGGTCGAATCTGTAGGTCCTGTTCTCTGGGTTACCGGAGATGTTGACGGGCTTTTCCGTGTGTCTGAAAGATGGCAGTTGCTGCAGTTCCTCCATAGTTGTCTCGACGCCCAATCTCAAGGTGGTGCACATGTGTTTATTCTGAGCCTGGACCATGACATTGATATCCAAGTGTAGGAGCACTGCGGCTAGCAATAGCCTCATCATCAAACTTTTTCCACACTGTCTCGGGGCCAAACACAGCGTGTACGGGTTTGCGTAGCGGGAAAACTCCCTCTCCACGTGGTAAAAGTGACTGAGAGCAGGGTTGACGTGATCGTAGTTTTCCGAGCCCAAAGGAGCTAAACCCAGCTTCCGCAGTAGTGCGTGCTTATACTTGAAGAGATCGTCGCAGAACTGGTTCTTCGTAATGCCCAACACCACCCCCCTGAAGAGCTCCAGTTGAAAGGGCTCCATTCTCATGCCTCTAACTTGGAAATATTCAAATACCCTATCTATCAGACGTTCGAATCGATACATGACAGAGATGGACTTATCCTTCACCGATGCACCGTGAAGCTGTAACTCACGCATCCTAGCCTTAGCACCCTCCAATCCCAGCTCCTTTATCAGGGCAGCTTGTGCAAAGCGGTCCTTCGTCAAGCGATTATACTCGGCCATTCTCTCGTTCTCCACACGTGCCCTTGTTCTGTCGCTGTCGTCTTTGGACAGCCTGGTTCTTACGCAGTCGACAGCCACCCCGACGGGTTCGAGCCTAGCGTTGTCGATGGGATCTTTCACCAAATCGCCGATCAACCACAAGGTCTCTTCCGGGTCCATAGACAGCGCTCGATGGGAGGCTCGTCGTAACCCCGGCGAAGTACACCCGGAGCTTAGGTGCTGCATCGCGGCAGACAAAGGTGTCGTATTGTGCCCAAGCGAATGTATCACAGACAGCCTTTCGATGTGTCATACGGATAGCAGAGAGCAGGTGAGCCCCTCGCGATCTACCGTATCAGAGTTTGTGTTACCGCTAAAGATTTACTTCAGATACTGTTGGCTTTTCTCTGGAGTGCCCTGGCACAACATCGAGCACACAGGGACGACTACGACGGAGCCCTCAATCGATCGAGAACTAGTGTGCCTTAACCGAACTTTGATGACAGATGAACCCCCCAAACTGTGCGGCCAAGTTCGCTGTGACACAAACGTCTACCACCGTCAAACCATGAAAGCATTCTGGTTGACCACAGATGGGCGATTAGTCTATGTAGATCGAGTGTCTGAGGACATCAAGTTTCGCTACCTCAGACAGCATAACCTGCGTGTGGCTTTGTCCTTGTGGACCACCAACCCCGAGCTGTGTGGACAAACAATGAGAGCCTCCGCGTTAGCTCACGATAACCTCATCAAAATATGCGGAGAAGCGGCGCGTATAAGCCAAGGTAGATTCTACAACCTGTACGCAAATTACCCTTTACCGATCAACGATATCGACGGCGGACGGAACGAGTCGATACCAGATATACCCCCCGTGGACGAGAATACAATCGATGCCAAGGAGACACGTTACGGTGGGGAATTGCTCCTCGAGCTGCAGCCTCTTTACGCGTCTTATTTCAGCTTCATCACCGACACCTCTACATCCGAGATGTTAAAGGCTAAGGTTGCGCTTCTGGGTGCTCAGTGGCTGGTAAAAGAGGACTGTTCGGAGTTGCTGTTTTCGCTGGACCTGAGGAGAAACTTGTGTACAAGAATAGCCATTATGTTGGCCTTGGCTTTAACGTAAGAGGTGATGAATCACCGTTGTTGAAGGAAGGAACGGACAACGTTCACTGTCAACCTTGGACCATTGTTGGACCTTGTGTTTTTTCCCATTGGACAAGCAACTGAGTGGTACCAGTGTCCAAACGTTGTCAAAGTCAAAATTAGATATTAACTAGTGTATCATCATCATCATCATCATCATCATCATCCTCATTTCATCTCATCGTTATAACCTCACTAGACAATGACAATGAATCGCATCAAGGGAGGTGTGGATGAGACACATTGTGCTGACGCAAAACAAAAGGACTCCGTAGTGGCAGCTTGGACAGCACAGATATTCTCACAGAGGTTTCTCAACACACAAAGTCTGGAGAAAGCTTTGCAAGTCATGCATAGTAAACCCGTGGGTTATTACTTTTTCATGATGGCACCTGACAACCCAGACGATGACAAGTTTGCAATGTTGCTGCGAATCCAAAACGGTACGGTTTTGTACACCATTAGACCGAACGAAGACTACAGCACATACATCGTGGCTCCATTAGATGGGAGTGAAAGATGTTACAAAAGTGTACTCGAGTTTGTAGAGCAATGGGACGATAGCCTCTGTGACTACGAGATGATCCGAACAGCTGAGATGTGCAAAATGTCTCCTGGAGGACAGATGCACAATCGACTAGATGTATCAACCAAGGGTTTGCAAAGACAGAGTCACCGGAACATGACTGGTGTTCACACATTGCTACGAGGAGACGATGATGTGGTGAAGCCTGAGCAGCCCTACAGCCACCAGCCGATCTGTCAGAAGGCAGATAGCCTTCAAGTGGACAAAGAGGATTATCCCTACCAAGACCTTAAGGATGCTTATGATGATGGTGAAGATGATGCAGCTGATGGGGAGGAGGAGAAAAAGGAGGAGGAGGAGGAGAAGGAGAAGGAAGAAACCTTCGGAGACCACCAGGATGACAATTGTGGTGCCTCCAAAGCTGTGAAAATCCCACCTGGGGTTGACTTTGCAGCGATTGGTAGAATTAGACGATGAATATTGCAATTACTGTTTTTGCTAAGGGTGTGTGTTTGTGTATGTGTGAAATCATCAATAAAAAAAAAACACTGATCACTTTACTTGGTGTACATATTCATTGCGGTTTCCCTATGCCTTCGTCCAATGATATTTTTTTTTCTTGACCCGAATACATTTTTTTTTACAGCAAAACTCATTCACCTCCGTTTACATGTAACACCCCAGCATTGATGGGACACTACGCGTAACTGCACAGGGTTGTTTGTGAGAATAAAGGAATCAACCAACTGTCTTGTCACATCAGGCTTCTTTATTGTACTTCTTTAACACTGCACACACATATATACATACACCACAGAATCGTACACAGCATCCCCTGTCACAGCTAAGTGAATTTATCCCATCCTCCTCATCCTGTAGTAGTAGTAGTAGTAGTAGTTGTAGTAGTAGTACCACCAACCCGTTGACTGTATTCTACCATTTCCCCATGAGGTGGGACACTACGCATAACTGCATAGGTTTCCCTATGTCTTCGTCCAATGATAAATTTGATTTTTTTCTTGAGCCGAATAATTTTTTTTTTTTTTTTTTGCGGCAAAACTCATCCACCTCCGTTTACACGTAACACCCCAGCATTGATGGGACACTACGCGTAACACCCCAGCATTGGTGGCACACTAGGCGTAACACCCCAGCATTGATGGGACACTACGCGTAACACCCCAGCATTGGTGGGACACTACGCGTAACTGCATAGGTTTCCCTAAGTCTTCGTCCAATGATAAATTTTATTTTTTTCTTGAGCCGAATAATTTTTTTTTTTTTTTCACGGCAAAACTCATCCACCTCCGTTTACGCGTAACACCCCAGCATTGGTGGCACACTAGGCGTAACACCCCAGCATTGATGGGACACTACGCGTAACACCCCAGCATTGGTGGGACACTACGCGTAACTGCATAGGTTTCCCTATGTCTTCGTCCAATGATAAATTTTATTTTTTTCTTGAGCTGAATAATTTTATTTTTTTTAACGGCAAAACTCATCCACCTCCGTTTACGCGAAACACCCCAGCATTGGTGGCACACTAGGCGTAACACCCCAGCATTGATGGGACACTACGCGTAACACCCCAGCATTGGTGGGACACTACGCGTAACTGCATAGGTTTCCCTAAGTCTTCGTCCAATGATAAATTTTATTTTTTTCTTGAGCCGAATAATTTTTTTTTTTTCACGGCAAAACTCATCCACCTCCGTTTACGCGTAACACCCCAGCATTGGTGGCACACTAGGCGTAACACCCCAGCATTGATGGGACACTACGCGTAACACCCCAGCATTGGTGGGACACTACGCGTAACTGCATAGGTTTCCCTATGTCTTCGTCCAATGATAAATTTTATTTTTTTCTTGAGCTGAGTAATTTTATTTTTTTTAACGGCAAAACTCATCCACCTCCGTTTACGCGAAACACCCCAGCATTGGTGGCACACTAGGCGTAACACCCCAGCATTGATGGGACACTACGCGTAACACCCCAGCATTGGTGGGACACTACGCGTAACTGCATAGGTTTCCCTAAGTCTTCGTCCAATGATAAATTTTATTTTTTTCTTGAGCCGAATAATTTTTTTTTTTTTTCACAGCAAAACTCATCCACCTCCGTTTACGCGTAACACCCCAGCATTGATGGGACACTACGCGTAACACCCCAGCATTGGTGGCACACTAGGCGTAACACCCCAGCATTGATGGGACACTACGCGTAACACCCCAGCATTGGTGGGAAACTACGCGTAACTGCATAGGTTTCCCTATGTCTTCGTCCAATGATAAATTAATTTTTTTCTTGAGCCGAATAATTTTTTTTTTTTTTTTTTTAACGGCAAAACTCATCCACCTCCGTTTACGCGAAACACCCCAGCATTGGTGGCACACTAGGCGTAACACCCCAGCATTGATGGGACACTACGCGTAACACCCCAGCATTGGTGGGACACTACGCGTAACTGCATAGGTTTCCCTAAGTCTTCGTCCAATGATAAATTTTATTTTTTTCTTGAGCCGAATAATTTTTTTTTTTTCACGGCAAAACTCATCCACCTCCGTTTACGCGTAACACCCCAGCATTGGTGGCACACTAGGCGTAACACCCCAGCATTGATGGGACACTACGCGTAACACCCCAGCATTGGTGGGACACTACGCGTAACTGCATAGGTTTCCCTATGTCTTCGTCCAATGATAAATTTTATTTTTTTCTTGAGCTGAGTAATTTTATTTTTTTTAACGGCAAAACTCATCCACCTCCGTTTACGCGAAACACCCCAGCATTGGTGGCACACTAGGCGTAACACCCCAGCATTGATGGGACACTACGCGTAACAGCCCAGCATTGGTGGGACACTACGCGTAACTGCATAGGTTTCCCTAAGTCTTCGTCCAATGATAAATTTTATTTTTTTCTTGAGCCGAATATTTTTTTTTTTTTCACAGCAAAACTCATCCACCTCCGTTTACGCGTAACACCCCAGCATTGATGGGACACTACGCGTAACACCCCAGCATTGGTGGCACACTAGGCGTAACACCCCAGCATTGATGGGACACTACGCGTAACACCCCAGCATTGGTGGGAAACTACGCGTAACTGCATAGGTTTCCCTATGTCTTCGTCCAATGATAAATTAATTTTTTTCTTGAGCCGAATAATTTTTTATTTTTTTTTTTAACGGCAAAACTCATCCACCTCCGTTTACGCGAAACACCCCAGCATTGGTGGCACACTAGGCGTAACACCCCAGCATTGATGGGACACTACGCGTAACACCCCAGCATTGGTGGGACACTACGCGTAACTGCATAGGTTTCCCTAAGTCTTCGTCCAATGATAAATTTTATTTTTTTCTTGAGCCGAATAATTTTTTTTTTTTTCACGGCAAAACTCATCCACCTCCGTTTACGCGTAACACCCCAGCATTGGTGGCACACTAGGCGTAACACCCCAGCATTGATGGGACACTACGCGTAACACCCCAGCATTGGTGGGACACTACGCGTAACTGCATAGGTTTCCCTATGTCTTCGTCCAATGATAAATTTTATTTTTTTCTTGAGCTGAATAATTTTATTTTTTTTAACGGCAAAACTCATCCACCTCCGTTTACGCGAAACACCCCAGCATTGGTGGCACACTAGGCGTAACACCCCAGCATTGATGGGACACTACGCGTAACACCCCAGCATTGGTGGGACACTACGCGTAACTGCATAGGTTTCCCTAAGTCTTCGTCCAATGATAAATTTTATTTTTTTCTTGAGCCGAATAATTTTTTTTTTTTTTTCACGGCAAAACTCATCCACCTCCGTTTACGCGTAACACCCCAGCATTGATGGGACACTACGCGTAACACCCCAGCATTGGTGGCACACTAGGCGTAACACCCCAGCATTGATGGGACACTACGCGTAACACCCCAGCATTGGTGGGAAACTACGCGTAACTGCATAGGTTTCCCTATGTCTTCGTCCAATGATAAATTTATTTTTTTCTTGAGCCGAATAATTTTTTTTTTTTTTTTTAACGGCAAAACTCATCCACCTCCGTTTACGCGAAACACCCCAGCATTGGTGGCACACTAGGCGTAACACCCCAGCATTGATGGGACACTACGCGTAACACCCCAGCATTGGTGGGACACTACGCGTAACTGCATAGGTTTCCCTAAGTCTTCGTCCAATGATAAATTTTATTTTTTTCTTGAGCCGAATAATTTTTTTTTTTTCACGGCAAAACTCATCCACCTCCGTTTACGCGTAACACCCCAGCATTGGTGGCACACTAGGCGTAACACCCCAGCATTGGTGGGAAACTACGCGTAACTGCATAGGTTTCCCTATGTCTTCGTCCAATGATAAATTTATTTTTTTCTTGAGCCGAATAATTTTTTATTTTTTTTTTAACGGCAAAACTCATCCACCTCCGTTTACGCGAAACACCCCAGCATTGGTGGCACACTAGGCGTAACACCCCAGCATTGATGGGACACTACGCGTAACACCCCAGCATTGGTGGGACACTACGCGTAACTGCATAGGTTTCCCTAAGTCTTCGTCCAATGATAAATTTTATTTTTTTCTTGAGCCGAATAATTTTTTTTTTTTCACGGCAAAACTCATCCACCTCCGTTTACGCGAAACACCCCAGCATTGGTGGCACACTAGGCGTAACACCCCAGCATTGGTGGGAAACTACGCGTAACTGCATAGGTTTCCCTATGTCTTCGTCCAATGATAAATTAATTTTTTTCTTGAGCCGAATAATTATTTTTTTTTTAACCGCAAAACTCATCCACCTCCGTTTACGCGAAACACCCCAGCATTGGTGGCACACTAGGCGTAACACCCCAGCATTGATGGGACACTACGCGTAACACCCCAGCATTGGTGGGACACTACGCGTAACTGCATAGGTTTCCCTAAGTCTTCGTCCAATGATAAATTTTATTTTTTTCTTGAGCCGAATAATTTTTTTTTTTTTTTCACGGCAAAACTCATCCACCTCCGTTTACGCGTAACACCCCAGCATTGGTGGCACACTAGGCGTAACACCCCAGCATTGATGGGACACTACGCATAACACCCCAGCATTGGTGGGACACTACGCGTAACTGCATAGGTTTCCCTATGTCTTCGTCCAATGATAAATTTATTTTTTTCTTGAGCCGAATAATTTTATTTTTTTTTTAACGGCAAAACTCATCCACCTCCGTTTACGCGAAACACCCCAGCATTGGTGGCACACTAGGCGTAACACCCCAGCATTGATGGGACACTACGCGTAACACCCCAGCATTGGTGGCACACTACGCGTAACTGCATAGGTATCCCTATGTCATCGTCCAATGGTATTTTGTTTTTTTTTTACAGCAAAACTCATCCACCTCCGTTTACGCGTAACACCCCAGCATTGGTGGGACCCCACACAAGCAGACAGGACATGAATGAGATGAGCCCAAGACTTGTGTGTCTGTATTTTCATCCTTATTATTATTATTATTATTATTATTATTATTATTGTCTTTGATATGTGAGCATGTAGAGGCTGAATAATGAAAGCATGTGAACAAAGAAATAAATAAAAACACAAATCAATCTTTTTTATTTTGTCTTGTGTCTTGCTTGTACTACCATTTTGTTTGTGAGAATAAAGGAATCAACCAAGTGTCATGTCACATCAGGCTTCTTTATTGTACTTCTTTAACACTGCACACACATATATACATACACCACATAATCGTACACAGCATCCCCTGTCACAGCTAAGTGAATGTATCCCATCCTCCTCATCCTGTAGTAGTAGTAGTAGTAGTAGTAGTAGTAGTACCACCAACCCGTTGACTGTATTCTACCATTTCCCCATGAGCAGCTCATCCGTCATCGCCACCGTCATTGTCATTGTCATTGTCATTTTCTTCTTCTTCTTCTTCTTCTTCTTCTTCTTCTTCCTCCTCCTGATTTTGTCTTCGTCTTTTAGCACGAGTCCAGTTGAGTATCGGTGTGGTTACACATGAATCAGAGTCCTGGTGGTGGTGGTGCTGGTGGTGGCGTCGGTGGTGAACGTCACTGGGACTGTGAAATCTGAACATGTCTTTCTCAGAGTAGCCAACATCCGACATATACTTTTCCAAGGTGACTGTGACTATGTCAGGTAGGGAGCTGCTGAGGTCACTGTTAGATAACACCTTTTTTATAAACTCTGGCTGGTTGACATGCATGTGTATATGTGTTGAAAGTGTAGACCACTGGTTGTGTCTAGTTTGAGTCTTATCAAAGCACATGAGCACCAAAGTCCTGTTGTTGTACAGGTCGCCCAGTACACGATGTGTCAGGTATGGGAAAAAACACAACACCAGCATAACCACCATGGTGTAGAAGTCAGCTCTTTTGGAGTGTTTGACATTGTACTTGCACGTCATTTTCTTCACGAAGCGATTCAGCTTCTTGTTCTGTGAGTCGAACAATGTCAACATGGCCACGACACTCTTCAACACCGCATCATTTACAACAGAAGACATCTCTCTCGAGCAACCCAGCTGGGGCTTGGTTTTAAACTCTATCACCTCAGCTAGCTCGAATATCTTCGCCGTCCAAGACAGGAAAGGGGTACCTGATGACATGTTCACCCCCTGATTGCTGTCAATTGTCCCATATTGAGAATAAAAGTCTTCAGTAAGCGCTGTTGAGAACAGGGCAATCGTGACAGGCAGGCAGGCTTTCATAATGAGATACTTCCCATACTTCTCCTCTGAGTGGCTGAAACTTGTGCTTGGTTCGCGTTCCATTGCACCATAGCCCGTTTCGATAGAATCCCCTCTACCGGGTATGTAGTACGGATCTCTGAACTCCAACTGAGGTTTGCGAAAGAGAAGCAATTCCGTTACGACACATGAAGAATCTGAAGATGATGATGATGATGATGATGATGATGCTAATGATCCTGTCTGACATCGACTGCTGCGAGTAACCATGGCTTTAATCAAAGCGCAACTGGAACTTGAGCATACGTGCTTGCTGCAGTGTGTTTGACACACATACCCCTGAATGTAGTCACTGAACGGACATTGGTTCTCAACACAGTAGCTGACCCATTGGCAATCCTCTATTAACTCTATGTGGGAATGATTCATTACGGGTCTACTCACAGACTCAGCCATTTTCTTTCTATCTTTCTTTCTTTCTTTCCCAACTCCCCACCGGCTCCTGATATCTCTGACTGTCTCTTGTTATGAAACGTGCAATGACCTGTGTGATAGCCAATGCCAACTCCCTGAACATCTATCTATCTGTCTCTCTCTGTCTCTCTCTCTCTCTCTCTCTCTCTCTCTCTCTCTCTGGTTTTGTTAATTGTGGTTTTCTTTTCTCTAGGCTAGCAGAGGACAGAGCGCTGATCTCATCCTGGTGGACGAAGTAGGCTTCGTCAATTCTAAGATGCTACTGGCCGTGCTACCAAACATCGCATTCAGAGGGCGTAAGCAAGTGCACATTACTAGTCACGTCAACAACACTCCGTGGCTGAACAAAGTTGCGGACATCCGCGGCGACAACGGGGAGCCCGCTTACCACGTAGTGTCGCAGAGTTTCAAGTGTAGGTATCACGAGAGAGACCCAGGACTGACGTGCTACTGTCTCGGAATCTACTGTCCTCAACATATATCCGTAGACAGTCATTTGAAGGAGCTGATGAACATGGTCACTCCAAAGGGATTCGAGAGCGAAGTCACGGGCAGCAGCAGTACTTCTTCTACCGACACCAAAACCGACAACACCACTCCATTCGAGCCCTCGGTCATAAACAAGTTCCTCTCGAATAACAGCGTGACCTTGGAACATATGAGTCGAGTGGCCGTGGTCAGAGCGTACCTCTGTCTCGATCCAACGTTCGGTGGAGGCTCTAGATCCTGTGCCGGAGTATGCTGTGCTGTGGAATTGGCAGGTGGCAATATAGTGGTGAGTTGTCACACATTCTCCTCAACCGAATCCAAACCTGACACCAGAAGATCGCTAAACATATATCCATAATCCATAAAGGGTCTTTGGGTGAGTTTTTCATCATCATCATCATCATGACACGGTCCGTCAGGGGGTGGCAACTTCAAGTCCAATAGGTTGCAAATGTAAGTGCCTACACGCGCCTCGTTCTGGATCGTCAACGTGGTCTCCGTGTCGGGTACAAAGCACGAGATTAGCTCAACGGCCTGGTCCCAAGTACCGCATGTGCACTTCTTAGAGTCTGAGAGTTTCACCATCCACCCTGTCATCGCTAGAGAGATGATGATCTGAAGAGATTGTCTGTTTCGTTTGCTGCCCTTGATGACCGTCAAATACTTGAGGGCTCCGCTGCGAACGGTGTCAGCCGAGGCAAATGTGGCGAGTACCATAGCGTCGTACCCCTTCCAGTTGCACTTCGATATACACTCATGCACAAAGTGCTCCGGAACGCTGTTGCCTATGGCAAGCGTTATAGCCCTCGATAAGTCACAAGGAACAATGAGTGAATAATCGCATGCGTTTTCACCAAGTCGTCTTTTGTTGTAGATGGAGACCAAGCCGTCGATCATGAGTATCCTAGCTGGTGAGAAGGATACTATCTGACTGTATAGGAGCCTAAGTTGGCCATCGTCCATGCTAGAGTAGAAAATAACGTTGCGCCGGAATGAAGTGAAGACTATCATGAACTCGTATTGTGCTATTAGGTACTCCCATGGACACCTCATCAATGTTTCAACTTGCTCTCGAGCTGCTTGACAAGTGCTACAGAACATAGTAGTAGTAGTAGTAGTAGTAGTAGTAGTAGCAGCAGCAGCAACAGCTAATGTCTATATCTTTCAAATGTACTATTGTGGTTGTTTTCTCTTTCTCTTCTTTTCTTTTCTGGACTTTAATTGTTCCACCCACTCCCCTGACACCTCTTCCTCTGTTTCGTCACAGGTTATGGCTCTGGAGGAACTGGAGATACGAGATTTGGATCAAGTGACTAGAGTGTACGCTGCTCTGCTAAGCGCTCACATCAGACTACTGAAACTTCTGATGCCCAGAGTGATGTGGAAAGAAGTGCCTGTTGTGATGGTATTCGAACAAAATACATACGTCAACGCACTGGTCGATGTTAAGAATCTAATTGAGCACTCGCTAGTACGCTCTGGATTCAAGGTCCTCTTCTACAGCAAATGGTCGCACGCCAACAACAAATACATGCTAGGGAAACATGTCAGTGTTAAGACCAAACTCGATATGGTACTCAGTACAGTATCAGCAATCAATAGAGAAACGCTTTTTTACTGTGACACCGTCATGTCCCTGGGATGGGCAGTGTTATCGCAGGTCACCAAGAAAACGCAGATCATCGAGTCAACCATCGGGACCTCCAGGGGTACGGGTTCCAGTAACAGGATGGGCTCTAATATGGACGTGTTCATGTACAGGCGCTCCCGAAAGGGAGTCAATGTGGCCACTGATATCACGGCGAGTGTTTTGGAGACACGAGACATTATAGATCTATCTGGAGATAGGCTGACTGACAGGGCTCACGCAGAGCAAGGGAAATTGTTATTGGGTAAATTGAGAGAGGAAATGTTGATGGTCACTATCACTGAGTCAGCAAAAGGTAGTACAGTGACAACAGGGGGTAAAAAGTCCGTAGGTGGAGAGTACACAAGGGATGACATGCTCTCAGCGTTCTTGCTGCTATGTCATACCAGAGACGAGATACACAGAGGTGAACGATCTATCAGGATTAGTGGTGAGGTATATTACAAGTAGACCTGCTGTTGTGAGTGTAATGTTAAGTTGTTGGTGTACCTTGACCCAAATAAAAAAATAAATAAATCACAAGACACACGAGTGGACATTCTCTCTCTGTTCTTTATTGACAATGAGGAAAAAGTGTGGGTCTACTCTTCAAATACATGTCCTTTGTTGACATGTGTGCTGCGTGCCCCCGGTTTATTGTACCGAAAGTCTCCTTGATGGTGTTTGCCTAGTAGTTGTTGGTGTACCCTGACCCAAATAAAAAAAAATAATAAATAAATCACAAGACACACGAGTGGACATTCTCTCTCTGTTCTTTATTGAAAATGAGGAAAAAGTGTGGGTTCACATATACAATATGTCCACCATGGTGGATTCTACTGGTGAGATAACAACTGACAATTCAACTGTCTTCAAATACAACTCCTTTGACTCCACATTGATAGTACTCGATACATGTCCCCGGTTTATAGCAAAAAGCCTTGGTCGTGGGACTCGAAGAAGTCTAGACCATTGCTGCGTCGATATGCAACATCAGCCTCAAGGTGACACTTGAGAGCAGGATCACATAGCTCTGACTCTGCTGAAGATACATCATCATCATCATCATCATCATCATCTTCAGTTTCATCAAAGAGTCCCTTGTCCCTGACACATGTTCTATAAAGTGTCAGCAGGCACAGCTGGAGTGAGATACGTAAAATCTGGACTTTTGGAGCGTGGATTGCTGCACTTCTGCGAAACACTGGTTTCATCCAGTGTATCGTCAGGCATCGAGATACCTTGTTGGTGTAGCAGGAGCGAGCCGACAGACCGTCGTAGGGTCTCTTTGGGGGTAATGTCCAGCAAAGAAGCACGTCGCTGGTGTCGCACATGTTGACGGGTAGACCTTTGAGGGATCCTTTTCACCAGTTCTTCATGGTCACATATGAATTGATCAGTGACACCCATCGCTTGTAACGCGTTCACCGGCAGACCGGTAAACACAGGAAAGGTCATTCCCAGGAACTTGGACTTTTCTTCCATATGTTGGTACTTTTCGAGGAACGCCTGCAAACGTGCCTCCATGGTTTTCTGATCACAGAATTTAGTTTCAGAAGTGGCGGGGGGTGGGGGGCAAGTTGGTACGAGATGAATCTTTGTCAGGAACTCCAGTTCACCTTGTCATATAATGGTTAGTAAGAATAAAGTCGAATGTGGAATTGAGTGCTCTCGGACCAGCTGTTTCAATTGTTGTGTTAGTCTCAACATCCTTATCTATAGATAGATAGATAGATAGATAGATAGATCTTCTTTTTGACAGGGTGTTTTGTACCATGGTGGTTGTGATACAAGTGACTGATGGTTGATCATTTCTTCAACCTGGCCAGCTCCTTTGCATATGCTACCATATCTGGATTGGAGCTAAAGTCCTCCGCGTGACATCTCTCGTCTTTGTCTTCGTCTAATGTCATGACACTTATGACATCCACAGTTTCAGCGTACTTGATGAGAATCCTCTTGACTAGCTCTTGGTGCTTTGCCTCAAAGTGTGACCCTAAACACTGAACTGTCCGGGATGGCATAACCAGAAAGTCCGCAAAGGAGACGTCCAGTGTTTCAGCGTACTTGATGAGAATCCTCTTGACTAGCTCTTGGTGCTTTGCCTCAAAGTGTGGCCCAAAACACCGAACTGTCCGGGATGGCATAACCAGAAAGTCCGCAAAGGAAATGTCCAGTGTGTTAGGGGTGTGCCCTAGCCAAGCTTGAACCAACGCTCTAACATTGTGATCCTTGATGGTCCCAGTGCATCTTCCTGGGTAGGACTGTGGATGACCTCTGTTGGCCATTATTCGTGACAATGTTACAACCTTATCGAGTTACAGGGGTATCAGAGAAAAATTAATATGTATGTGTCACTGACTTATGACTTACAACGCCACAACATCTGAAACGATCAGTACAACAGCTGTGGTTGGCCACGATGGACTGACTGGGTTTTGTGCTGGGGTTTGGCCGTGATAGCTGTGGCTGGACACACATTGTGGTTACTATATATATATATATATATATATATATATATATATATATATATATATATATGATGCGCCATTTACCTAAGCTCAGTTACACATTGAGTTTGTCGAATTCGGTGTCTAGTCCTAACCACAGACTGTCTCCTCCATCTCACAGTGGACTCTTCAGCAAAATCATCGCAGTCATGTCACGTGAAGACCTTGATGACTGGTGGAGCGATATCGGTAGGTCTTACTGTTTCAGATCAAACGTTCTTGTTTCTGTCTTTCTATATGTACATGCTGAATTATTTTCCTCTTTCGATCAGAGAATGTTCCTGCACCTTACAGATTACCGTTTCAGCGTCGCGTGACTGGTACATCGCAGCTCGAGCAGGAAGTCCCATCAGCGAGCCCACCCTCGTCGGAGACACTGTCTCCTCCACCTAACTCACCTTCGCCGGAGCCACCGTCTCCGCCACCTAACTCACCTTACCCTAAGCCATCGTCTCCAGCACCTAACTCACTTTCGTCCAAGCCACCGTCTCCGGCACCTAAGTCACCTTACTCTAAGCCATCGTCTCCAGCACCTACATCACCTTACTCTGAGCCATTGTCTCCCGCTGCATCGCAAGACCAGGGTGTCGTCCCCGACCCTTTGGTGGATAAAGCGAGTGACTATGGTGCATTCATAGACAATGTCAAAACCATCGTCCTCCATATGTTTAAGGAAGCAGTTCACAAGGCTTGGGCGGCTCAGTGCTATGCATGTGAGATCAACTGTCCCACTCAGAGACGGCACGATTGTGTGTATCCTGCCCCTGAATTCTACTACTATTCATACTTAGAACGCAATCATACACAATTCTACGCAGATCTTTGTATTGCTACCGTCCAGCGCTTCCTGAGCAATAAGGGTACCAGCGCGGATGAAGCTAGAGTCCGCGGAGCCACTGAGGCCATTCTGCATGATATGAAGACAGTAGAGGGGTTCATCGAGAATCTCATGGCGATGTATGACACTAAGATAGAGGGCGACCAAAACCACCTTTAGAGCGCAGACAAATTATGTGTGATCAATAATGTGTTGCTTCTCACCAATATTTCCTTGTATGTGTGCACAAGACATGAAATAAAGGTTTCTTTGGCAATGAATATGTACACCAAGAAAAGTGATCAGTGTCTTTTATTGATGACTACACACACATAAAAAAAAAACATCATTGGACGAAGACATAGGGAAACCTATGCAGTTACGCGTAGTGTTCCACCAATGCTGGGGTGTTACGCGTAGTGTCCCATCAATGCTGGGGTGTTACGCCTAGTGTGCCACCAATGCTGGGGTGTTTCGCGTAACAGGAGGTGGATGAGTTTTGCTGTTAAAAAAAAATAAAATTATTCGGCTCAAGAAAAAATAAAATTTATCATTGGACGAAGACATAGGGAAACCTATGCAGTTACGCGTAGTGTCCCACCAATGCTGGGGTGTTACGCGTCGTGTCCCATCAATGCTGGGGTGTTACGCCTAGTGTGCCACCAATGCTGGGGTGTTTCGCGTAAACGGAGGTGGATGAGTTTTGCTGTTAAAAAAAAAAAAATAAAATTATTCGGCTCAAGAAAAAAATTAATTTATCATTGGACGAAGACATAGGGAAACCTATGCAGTTACGCGTAGTTTCCCACCAATGCTGTGGTGTTACGCGTCGTGTCCCATCAATGCTGGGGTGTTACGCCTAGTGTGCCACCAATGCTGGGGTGTTTC
This sequence comes from Pagrus pagrus, assembly GCF_965226575.1. Classification (NCBI taxonomy): domain Eukaryota; kingdom Metazoa; phylum Chordata; class Actinopteri; order Spariformes; family Sparidae; genus Pagrus; species Pagrus pagrus. The sequence continues at coordinate 82,322 of NW_028175318.1, forward strand.
GCGTAAAAGGAGGTGGATGAGTTTTGCCGTTAAAAAAAAATAAAATTATTCGGCTCAAGAAAAAAATAAATTTATCATTGGACGAAGACATAGGGAAACCTATGCAGTTACGCGTAGTGTCCCACCAATGCTGGGGTGTTACGCGTAGTTTCCCATCAATTCTGGGGTGTTACGCCTAGTGTGCCACCAATGCTGGGGTGTTACGCGTAACCGGAGGTGGATGAGTTTTGCCGTTAAAAAAAATACAAATTATTCGGCTCAAGAAAAAAATAAAATTTATCATTGGACGAAGACATAGGGAAACCTATGCAGTTACGCGTAGTGTCCCACCAATGCTGGGGTGTTTCGCGTAAACGGAGGTGGATGAGTTTTGCCGTTAAAAAAAAATAAAATTATTCAGCTCAAGAAAAAAAAAATATATCATTGGACGAAGACATAGGGAAACCTATGCAGTTACGCGTACTTTCCCACCAATGCTGGGGTGTTACGCGTCGTGTCCCATCAATGCTGGGGTGTTACGCGTAGTGTCCCATCAATGCTGGGGTGTTACGCGTAGTGTCCCATCAATGCTGGGGTGTTTCGCGTAGTGTCCCACCAATGCTGGGGTGTTTTGCGTAAACGGAGGTGGATGAGTTTTGCCGTTAAAAAAATAATAAAATTATTCGGCTCAAGAAAAAAATAAATTTATCATTGGACGAAGACATAGGGAAACCTATGCAGTTACGCGTAGTTTCCCACCAATGCTGGGGTGTTACGCGTCGTGTCCCATCAATGCTGGGGTGTTACGCCTAGTGTGCCACCAATGCTGGGGTGTTTCGTGTAAACGGAGGTGGATGAGTTTTGCCGTTAAAAAAAAATAAAATTATTCGGCTCAAGAAAAAAATAAAATGTATCATTGGACGAAGACATAGGAAAACCTATGCAGTTACGCGTAGTTTCCCACCAATGCTGGGGTGTTACGCCTAGTGTGCCACCAATGCTGGGGTGTTACGCGTAAACGGAGGTGGATGAGTTTTGCCGTTAAAAAAAATAAAATTATTCAGCTCAAGAAAAAAAAAATATATATCATTGGACGAAGACATAGGGAAACCTATGCAGTTACGCGTAGTTTCCCATCAATGCTGGGGTGTTACGCGTCGTGTCCCATCAATGCTGGGGTGTTACGCCTAGTGTGCCACCAATGCTGGGGTGTTACGCGTAAACGGAGGTGGATGAGTTTTGCCGTTAAAAAAAAATAAAATTATTCAGCTCAAGAAAAAAATAAAATTATCATTGGACGAAGACATAGGGAAACCTATGCAGTTACGCGTAGTGTCCCACCAATGCTGGGGTGTTACGCCTAGTGTGCCACCAATGCTGGGTAGTTACGCGTAACCGGAGGTGGATGAGTTTTGCCGTTAAAAAAAATACAAATTATTCGGCTCAAGAAAAAAATAAAATTTATCATTGGACGAAGACATAGGGAAACCTATGCAGTTACGCGTAGTTTCCCACCAATGCTGGGGTGTTACGCGTAGTGTCCCATCAATGCTGGGGTGTTACGCCTAGTGTGCCACCAATGCTGGGGTGTTACGCGTCGTGTCCCATCAATGCTGGGGTGTTACGCCTAGTGTGCCACCAATGCTGGGGTGTTTCGCGTAAACGGAGGTGGATGAGTTTTGCCGTTAAAAAAAAAAATAAAATTATTCGGCTCAAGAAAAAAATAAATTTATCATTGGACGAAGACATAGGGAAACCTATGCAGTTACGCGTAGTTTCCCACCAATGCTGGGGTGTTACGCGTAGTGTCCCACCAATGCTGGGGTGTTTCGCGTAAACGGAGGTGGATGAGTTTTGCTGTTAAAAAAAAAAAAAAAATTATTCGGCTCAAGAAAAAAATTAATTTATCATTGGACGAAGACATAGGGAAACCTATGCAGTTACGCGTAGTTTCCCACCAATGCTGTGGTGTTACGCGTCGTGTCCCATCAATGCTGGGGTGTTACGCCTAGTGTGCCACCAATGCTGGGGTGTTTCGCGTAAAAGGAGGTGGATGAGTTTTGCCGTTAAAAAAAAATAAAATTATTCGGCTCAAGAAAAAAATAAATTTATCATTGGACGAAGACATAGGGAAACCTATGCAGTTACGCGTAGTTTCCCACCAATGCTGTGGTGTTACGCGTCGTGTCCCATCAATGCTGGGGTGTTACGCGTCGTGTCCCATCAATGCTGGGGTGTTACGCGTAGTGTCCCATCAATGCTGGGGTGTTACGCGTAGTGTCCCATCAATGCTGGGGTGTTACGCGTAGTGTCCCATCAATGCTGGGGTGTTACGCCTAGTGTGCCACCAATGCTGGGGTGTTTCGCGTAAACGGAGGTGGATGAGTTTTGCCGTTAAAAAAAAATAAAATTATTCGGCTCAAGAAAAAAATAAATTTATCATTGGACGAAGACATAGGGAAACCTATGCAGTTACGCGTAGTGTCCCACCAATGCTGGGGTGTTACGCGTCGTGTCCCATCAATGCTGGGGTGTTACGCGTAGTGTCCCATCAATGCTGGGGTGTTACGCCTAGTGTGCCACCAATGCTGGGGTGTTTCGCGTAAACGGAGGTGGATGAGTTTTGCCGTTAAAAAAAAAATAAAATTATTCAGCTCAAGAAAAAAATAAAATTATCATTGGACGAAGACATAGGGAAACCTATGCAGTTACGCGTAGTGTCCCACCAATGCTGGGGTGTTACGCGTAGTGTCCCATCAATGCTGGGGTGTTACGCGTAGTGTCCCATCAATGCTGGGGTGTTACGCCTAGTGTGCCACCAATGCTGGGGTGTTACGCGTAAACGGAGGTGGATGAGTTTTGCCGTTAAAAAAAAATAAAATTATTCAGCTCAAGAAAAAAATAAAATTATCATTGGACGAAGACATAGGGAAACCTATGCAGTTACGCGTAGTGTCCCATCAATGCTGGGGTGTTACGCCTAGTGTGCCACCAATGCTGGGGTGTTTCGCGTAAACGGAGGTGGATGAGTTTTGCCGTTAAAAAAAAAAATAAAATTATTCGGCTCAAGAAAAAAATAAATTTATCATTGGACGAAGACATAGGGAAACCTATGCAGTTACGCGTAGTTTCCCACCAATGCTGGGGTGTTACGCGTAGTGTCCCATCAATGCTGGGGTGTTACGCGTAGTGTCCCATCAATGCTGGGGTGTTACGCCTAGTGTGCCACCAATGCTGGGGTGTTACGCGTAAACGGAGGTGGATGAGTTTTGCCGTTAAAAAAAATAAATAAAATTATTCAGCTCAAGAAAAAAAAAAAAAATTATCATTGGACGAAGACATAGGGAAACCTATGCAGTTACGCGTAATGTCCCACCAATGCTGGGGTGTTACGCGTAGTGTCCCATCAATGCTGGGGTGTTACGCCTAGTGTGCCACCAATGCTGGGGTGTTTCGCGTAAACGGAGGTGGATGAGTTTTGCCGTTAAAAAAAAAATAAAATTATTCGGCTCAAGAAAAAAATAAATTTATCATTGGACGAAGACATAGGGAAACCTATGCAGTTACGCGTAGTTTCCCACCAATGCTGGGGTGTTACGCGTAGTGTCCCATCAATGCTGGGGTGTTACGCGTAGTGTCCCATCAATGCTGGGGTGTTACGCCTAGTGTGCCACCAATGCTGGGGTGTTACGCGTAAACGGAGGTGGATGAGTTTTGCCGTTAAAAAAAAATAAAATTATTCAGCTCAAGAAAAAAATAAAATTATCATTGGACGAAGACATAGGGAAACCTATGCAGTTACGCGTAGTGTCCCACCAATGCTGGGGTGTTACGCGTCGTGTCCCATCAATGCTGGGGTGTTACGCCTAGTGTGCCACCAATGCTGGGGTGTTTCGCGTAAACGGAGGTGGATGAGTTTTGCCGTTAAAAAAATAAATAAAATTATTCGGCTCAAGAAAAAAATAAATTTATCATTGGACGAAGACATAGGGAAACCTATGCAGTTACGCGTAGTTTCCCACCAATGCTGGGGTGTTACGCGTAGTGTCCCATCAATGCTGGGGTGTTACGCGTAGTGTCCCATCAATGCTGGGGTGTTACGCCTAGTGTGCCACCAATGCTGGGGTGCTACGCGTAAACGGAGGTGGATGAGTTTTGCCGTTAAAAAAAATAAATAAAATTATTCAGCTCAAGAAAAAAAAAAAAATTATCATTGGACGAAGACATAGGGAAACCTATGCAGTTACGCGTAATGTCCCACCAATGCTGGGGTGTTACGCGTAGTGTCCCATCAATGCTGGGGTGTTACGCCTAGTGTGCCACCAATGCTGGGGTGTTTCGCGTAAACGGAGGTGGATGAGTTTTGCCGTTAAAAAAAATAAAATTATTCAGCTCAAGAAAAAAAAAAAAAATTATCATTGGACGAAGACATAGGGAAACCTATGCAGTTACGCGTAATGTCCCACCAATGCTGGGGTGTTACGCGTAGTGTCCCATCAATGCTGGGGTGTTACGCCTAGTGTGCCACCAATGCTGGGGTGTTTCGCGTAAACGGAGGTGGATGAGTTTTGCCGTTAAAAAAAATAAAATTATTCAGCTCAAGAAAAAAAAAAAATTATCATTGGACGAAGACATAGGGAAACATACGCAGTTACGCGTAATGTCCCACCAATGCTGGGGTGTTGCGCGTAAACGGAGGCGGATGAGTTTTGCCGTGAGAAGGGGCAATACGCTGAGGCTGATTCTGATTCTGATTCCGATGCTGTTGTAGAGTGGACACCGGTTGGCCTTGACAGCTCAGGCGGTGCGATTCATGAATTAGGTCAAGATGTTCTAGGACAAATGACACATGTGTTATGGGTGTGGAAATCATGAAATGTAACCTATAAAAGCTATGCAACAATAAAGCAATGTTAGAAACAACTGAAACGTCTTCGAGTCGTGTGTGTGTGACATATCAATAAAGTTTATTGATCTACGGATCCGCTGCTTGGGTATGTCATATCATTTGAAACTGAAGACCACTGTTTGTCAACCAAATCCTGAGAAGGCCTGCGAGACTGGGAGACCATCATCACCAGTTCCCTTTCAGGCTCCACCTGGCGATCACCTCCTGACCCAACGATTCGGACACGGGATGACCAAGGAAACATCAACACAGACGGACATCACCTATCCCTTATGGTGGTCACCACCTGGTACCGAAGAGGGGCATGACGAGGTGAATTGGCACAGGTTCAAGGAGGAGACACTCGGACGCAGCTGCCCGGGTAGCCGAGGTCAGAAACAAAAGAACATTACCGACTGGTTCATATCAGGGCAGACAAGAGAGCCCGTACCTGAGTGTAGCTTTACCTGCCGTCCCAGAACCAGTACTACCTGGTTCGGACCCAATCCAAGACTCTGCACCGTCGCAGTACCTAGCAGAGACCACGACAAGGGCTGGAAAGAGTTTAGATTAAACAGACCCTTTACAGATGTCGAATAATTGTGATCCAGAGTTTATTACTCTTAGCTGTGACAGGGGATGCTGTGTACGATTCTGTGGTGTATTTATATATGTGTGCAGTGTAAAAGAAGTACAATAAAGAAGCCTGATGTGACATGACAGTTGGTTGATTTCTTTATTCTCACAAACAAAATGGTAGTACAAGCAAGACACAAGACAAAATAAAGAAGATTGTGTTTTTATTTATTTCTTTGTTCACATGCATTCATTATTCAGCCTCTACATGCTCACATATCAAAGACAATAATAATAATAATAATAATAATAATAATAATAATAATAATAATAATAGGGATGAAAATACAGACACACAAGTCTTGGGCTCATCTCATTCATGTCCTGTCTGCTTGTGTGGGGTCCCAGATTTTCTCTTCTTATTTTTCATACAGACAGGTCTTTCCCACTTGACTGAGCCCTTAGTAGACTTACGCTGCACTTTAGCGGAAACCTTATTGTTGTCATTTTTATGTCCGTTCTGTCTTTTTTCCGTGTAGTCGCTGAGTAATTGTTTGCATCTGACAGCAGAGGATTCTGCACGATCTGCATTGTACTTTTCCAGAGCCGCACATTTCCACTGCAGGTTGACAATATTGGTTATGGGAGAATTACCAAACTGCACCAGAGCATCGTAAGACATTTCGGGTCCGGCTCTAATGACTCGATTGGTAAAGTCTCTCTTGAACGCTATCCCGCAGTGCAAGCAGTTCCAGAATTCGTGAGAAGGGGCAATACGCTGAGGCAGATTCTGATTCTGATGCTGTTGTAGAGTGGACACCGGTTGGTCTTGACAGCTCAGACGCTCGGGACAATCTGAAGCCAACGTGGTCTTGGTCAAACACGTAGATGCCGTCGCAACACATGTCCTCGGGTGAATCTCCCATTCGTACGTATCCATGAGTCAATTGTCGCAGTGTACAATAGGCAGTGATGTGCGAGAACAACCATATCAAGGCTGCTATCTTTCTGTTGTAGGTGGTAGGTTGAACGGTTCTTTTTAACTGTAGCTCGATCCCGCCTTCTAATGGTAGAGCGATCAACGAAACTCTCTTGGAAGCAGTGATGGTTTTCACCAGGCTCGAAGAAGTCTCTATAGGGAATCCCGATGCTATCAAGTGCTTGAATAACATAACTCTCTCGGCCGTGACGTTGTACCTAGAGTTGTATCTACGAACGGGACCGATCATCGCCATGCACATGTACGAAAGCAGCTTATCGTTGGTCCCTGTGGAGGAAGTGGACCTTAAGTTCCTTCTCAGCTGTTCAACTTTTAGCTGAGCCTGGCGCCTGTCTTCGTGCAACTCGGGGTACTGCTGCGATAGGAACTGGGCTCTGTCACGGCTCCTGTTTAACGAGCCATAAAATTGGTAGAGGCAACGCAAGGGGTAGTCACTCAGATACCTGGGTGCCTCCAGCTCCTCCAGTGTGCGAATATGCGACTTGAGTTGGTGGAGTATGTCTTTGCCCAACGTCTTCTGTTTGGTTATTTCATCCCGTCTCTTGAGCGACTCCAACTGTTCGAGGAACTTGATAGGTTTCAGACTTTGACCCGCGCCGCCGCTGCAGCCACCGTTATCGTCCTTGGTCATGTCATCTTTGGAGAACACACTACCGCAAGGTCCAACTCTCACCATTTCGCAGTTGTTGTTGTTGTTGTTGTTGTCGTCATCGTCAATGCGGAAAGTACACGTTTCGTCCTTCTCACTGAAAACAAATTGTTCGTGCCTGAGCGTGAAATGGTAGCATGAGATCTTCCTCCTCACTTCTTCCCACGTATCAACCGTTATCTCTGTCTCAAAGTAACACTCGGGACACTCCTTGGTGTCCATAGCCAACTGTGGCACAATGGGGTAGCGGAGCATCAGCGCAAAGAAGTCCTGTAGCGAGTCCAAGGTGTTGAGGGACTCTTCGTGAGAGCAAATGATAAAGTCTCTGCTCAGCTTCGCGTAGACGGCAACGGCTTCGGAGAGTGTCAGCGGCTGATTCGGTCTTTTGACTATAGACGCGCTGTTTTCCACACCTCGGACGGTCAGCAGTACGGTGTATTCGTTTACTTGTTTGTTACAAGGTTCCTCGGGTGACAAGGACGATCGCTTGGGCTCCCGAACAAGCGTGTCTACAAATTCCCGCAGCTGTGGATCTATCACTCCCGACAACCGTGCTTTACACGCTAAATCATACAGGTCGATCACTGACATTTGGTCCGTGTGCCGCCGTCGAGGCTCCTGGACCTCAGCGCCTCTAGGGCTCCGAGAGCTACGGTATCCGCGAGCTGACCGTGACCTTCCCACTCCGCTAGACACACCATGAGTCCTATCCATCTGGGGTCTCGTGAGCACGCCGGGTGTTTCACGTCGCTCCTCTTGGAAACAGAGGGCCAGAGACTGGTTAGTTGGGCAAATGCAGACATGCCAGTGTTGCCGATAAACCTCTCGGGTAAAGTGTAGTGGACGGCGAGGTTGTCATCACCACGCACAGAAGGTGAAGACATTATCTCCCTCTCTAGGTTATGTGGCAACTCCCTGAATGTGTACGCGAGGGCAAGAGCATCACTACTAGTGGTGGTGGTGGTGGTGGTGTTGGTGTTGGTGTTGGTGGCGGTGGTGGTAATGTTCGTCAAGACAATACAACGACTGATGGAGCGAGCACGTTTCAACATCTCTGCTCGCCTCCCTTCCCGAATCACAATCACGATCCGTAGGCGGTTAGGACATACGTTGGGGCACAGTTTGTCAGCAATGGCTAGTGTTCCCGTCACAAGGTTAAGAACCCTCTCCCCTGCCTTGTCTGACGAGTCATGTACAAACACCGGTCTCAGTCCGCACCCGTACACCAGCACGGTGTACACGTCGTGCATGAGAGATAAGAAATTGTGAGGTTTGTAATACTTGACAAGCCTGCCGTTATCGTCCAATCTCACCCTTGTCGTGTAGTTGGCGTGCACCACAGGTTCGAAGAATACATGCCCGCCGTTCAAGGGGAGAGCAGGTACGAATTCGATCTCTACACGTGAATTGAGTATGAGTAAACTCGAGACTCCCAGCTCACGCCACTCACAGTTCACCATGACTTCTGTGGTTGCTGTTGATGTTGCTGCTTCTTGTCTCAAACCATCAACCTGCCTTGTCCCAACGTCTTCAATTTCATTCTGTCTCACGAAGGAGTCATTGTAGTTTATTAGGTACCAAAATCTTTCCCTGCTCGGTATCAGTTTGCCATCGGAGGAGCACCTCTTCCAATCTCGCAGTTGCTTACCGCACCAGCTGCCCTCTCCCGAGTCTTCTCGAGCAAGCGCCTCAGTGAAATCCGTCCCCGACTCCCATCTATACTTTAACTGTGACACGTTTGAGCAAAACGACCCGGGGTCTCTCTTTGACCACGGTAAAGGTCTCTTCCAGGTTTCGGGACCTCGGATTCCCTTCGGTAGGCAGTTGACCTTACAGAATTCCCTAAGCGTACGGATGCAACGAACGTGCACCTCTACACAGCCGCTCTCGAAGTCGTCACCTCGTGGCACAGTGTCCACAGGAGTCCTGATGACAGCGTGTATTCCCGACTCCCCTTGCATCTCGGACACTTTCAACGTCCCTTGATTTGAATGTAGCACAAGGTTACCAACGTTGCTGACGCGAATTATATCTTTTGACTTGTCAAGTATAATGGCTACGTCCTCCCTCTCGCCACAGCGCCCTTTACAGGAGACCAGGTACCCCGCTCTGTTTGTTTTCAGAACGTCTAGGCCCAGGGGTGAAATGTGGTGAGTCCAACAACATTCTGCCACAGAGTCTGCCTCGGGTGTGAAGACGGTTACTGTTCGCGATCTAAAAGGCCCCGTGGCACCTGCGAACCAAGCCAGTGCTCGCTGCAGGTAATTGTACACGCCGCGTTTCGAGCATTTTATCTCAAGCTCTTCGTGCACCTCTCCCGAGAGCATTCTGCACGCTAGGGCTACGATGAATTCCGAAGCCGAGCACACCTCGGTGTGAAAAATCAGACTTTCGTCCACCGGAGCGGTGTCATCACCGCGACCATCATCATTGCTGCTGCTGCTGCTGCTGCTGCTGCTAGATGGAGAAGCGTACCACTCTCCAGGCTCGACTATCACAATCAGGTTGGCGATAGGCACCAACGTCTCGTGTTGGAAAACCTTCAGTCCTTTATTCACCACCTTACAAATGCCTCTAGTCCACACCTTTTCGGTAGGGCACGTCAGCACGCGGGAGCACAAGGTGTCAAAACCTCTCCACGCGGCAGGGTCTCGTGCTCGAGCCATCCTAGAATCAATGTCCATACGTCCGAATGAGGCCAGGCCCAATTTGTCTGGTGGTAAACTCTTCATCAGTCTAGAATGAAAATTGACAGGAGGAGCGGCACAGAGCCACTTCACCACAGTGTTGTTGTTGTTGTTACCCTGGCCACCTATGGAGGTCAGGCTTTCAGAGAGGGGATATTCATGCTCCCAGTCTTGATGATCCTGAGACAGCTCACTGGGGGCTCTTTTGAATGTCCACTGCGCACGGATCAGTTTAAGCCAAGACCTTTCGTTCGTCACGTTATACCCTTCTAAAGGATCCCGGCCTCCGGTGCGCATGAACATGTCACTGATAACGGAGCTCTTGGTTTTACACTTGATGCGTTCTCGTGTGTCTATAGGTTCGGGATCGGGCCACTCGGGGTCCTCTTTCTTCAACACGTCCGTTCTGTAGAGCGAGCTACTGTCCACAACTACCGCGACAGACTCCAGCTTCTGCACCAAGGGTCCCTTGTCTCTCATGTAGAAAAGAGGAGACTCGGATGCGAATGCCATAGTGTAGCCGTCTACCACCGTGGTGCCTGGGTGGCGGTTGACACCGCAAGATTTACTTGCTAGTTGCATGAATGTCCAAGTGCCGAGACTTGTCCTGACCTCACTTGGGAAACGTTCCACTTTGTCGAACTCAAACACAGGACCGAGCGTTCTAGAGTAGGCTCGCAACAGGAGCTCTTCTTCGTCTCCGCGAGGCAGCAGCTCGCAACCCCTCCAGAGTTCCCAGGGTTGCACAGGCTTTGGGTTGCAACACCTCGATAGCAGAGGCGCTAGCCTGTGATCCTGAGCACACAAGAACGCGCCGATTGTATTTGCTCTCAGTCTTTGTGAGTGAAACGGTGCTGCGTCTGTGCCCCTCGTCCATACCGATGCGCCTCTGTGTCTACTGAGTGTGATCAGCTTGCACATTGGGAAGCAGTTGACCCTGCAACTTTCCGCCAAATGGCTCAATAGAGCGTATATTGGCGACAGCTCGCCCCTGCCGTGTACGGTAAACTCGTAGTCGAGTATCACGTCTCCAATGTTCATGTCCGGTACGCACGGATGAATGGATCTGTAGAACCAGGTCAGACAGGCGCTCACGTCAAAGTTCTTCTTGGTACCCCGTGTGGCAAGGACCCTCGCGCAGTGTCCCAGTAGCACAGCCTCGTCTAAGCACGCCTCGTAAACCGAGCCACATTCACCGTGAGGCCTGTCCGCCCTAATCATCGAGTAACTGTTCGGGGAAGACTTGACGGTGAGATTCAGATTGTATTCCGATAGCGGGTAAGAGAGCATGTCTTCGTCGCTCTCCTCCAGATCACATTCTTTTGCGATCTCGATAGAAGGGAAGAACTCTCCATCTCCTATGGTAGAGGGAGCAGTCGATGATCCCATCTTTCGCTTTTGTAACCTAAGCCAAGATCTCTTGTACAGAGGCCCATCAACTCTTTCAGTCTCTCCACCTCCTCCTCCTCCTCCTCCCCCTATTGCAGGGTTGTCGATTGCCACGTTGAATAGACACTGTTGATTCTTTCTGCGACAGGTCTTGAAGAGACGGAAGAGTTTCTGTTCCTCGTAACCTTTCGCGTTCTCGCTACGTATGGCCTGCTCTACCCTGGACATCTCGACGATTAGCCCGCCGTCTGCAATAGCTCCAGAGTCGATCGTTGTCTTATTTGCAGCGTTGGGAGAATAATTTAGTTGAAAGAAGCAGTCGCTACAGTCGAGCAGCAACGGCATAGGCAGTGGGCTCGATTTCTCATTTGGTATAATGACACACAAGTCATCTGTAAGCAATGTAGGCGCCCCTAACCATCGGGGTTCCGGTGTTACTCCACTTGTATTGGGGATCTTTAAAACAGCTCTGCCGTACCCGTGTTTGAAGTAAAACACACCGCAAGCCCTCAATATGTTCAAGTTAACCAGTCCCAGTGTCCGTATCCCAATCGTCACCCACTTGTAACTTGATTCACAACTTCGCCCGAGTCCAAATTTGACCACATGTCCCGTTGTTATCCTTGGTGGACCGCCGTAGACAGCTCTGGATACGTTTGATATGATTTGATTTTCATCTACATCATCATCATCATCATCATCATCAGATTCACAATCTATAGAGTTACAATCATTGTCCTGACCAACGCACCCATTCGCCACGTCATCCTCATCAATATCCTCCCATTCAGCTTCGTCTTCGGCTTCAACCTCCCCTCTCCCTACACCGTGTCCAACTCCCAATATGTCATCTTCCAGCTCCTCGCACATTACATCTTCCACACCTGAAAGATCCAGGTTCATGATGAGCCCAGAATGTACAGTCGGGGCGACAGAAACAAGCCTTCTGAGTTCTGATAAAACCGAATGACATCTTACAGTGAACCTGATCTCACAGTTCTTCTCTGATATCGCGTATAACGACGGCTCTTTTAGAGACAGGTATGACAAGAGCAGAGTCTGAGCCTCTCTCAGGCTGAGGGTTGACATGAACGAGAGTTGGACAGGACTGCTTGCACTCTCGGACTTGTTGACACTCAGCTGCCTGAAGACATTGTACGCGTACATGATAGCGACACACCCTGTGAAACGTAAGATAAGCGGGGCTACGATTGTCATGGTCCCGGGCAGCAAGCACACAGATTGATTGAAAACATTATTCTTTGATCTGAACCCTTTAGGAAGCACCCTGTGATACTCGGAGCTCCTGAAGACGTGCAATGTCGGCACATTCCCTGCGGTCCTACACACGGTTTTACTTTGGTCCCCGTTTTCATCTCCGTTGCATGATATCACAACAGGAGGAATGCCAGGGAAACCCCTTTCCACTCTAAACATAGAGTAGCCACATGGGAACCATTCTGTTACATAGCCACTCGTAGCCGAAACGTCATTGTAGTCGTCGTCGTCGTCGCCGCAGCCGCCGCCGCCGCCGTCGTCGTCTCTAAACTGAACCTTTCCTTCTACCCCTGACATACCAGCCCCGCTCTTGGGTACAATGACCACAGCGTCTCTCAATATGTGTCTCAAAACCACAACAATGTCATTCTCTGCAAGAATAGAGAACCCCGAGGGGAGTCTTGTCATGTCTCTCAGAGACGTCAAGCCTTCGCGAACACAGCAGTTGTCGCGAACAGGGGTGCCGGAGGGTTTAGTATTCGCATCGGGCTCCGGCTCAAGCTCCCGACGGCTGGAAATGTTTTGCTGCTGCTGTCGATGCTGCTGTTGATGCCGCTGAAGCAGCAGCGCCGAGTCCGACTTTAGAGGGTGCAAGTCTCTCAGGTCTAAGAGTTTTCCCCCAGTATCAGATATAACACATGTTAGTCTGAACTCTATCCCCAACTTGCGGTCCCCCATAGCCAGAGCGCACAGTGTACGAATCATCTCTTCTCGACAGCCTTCGTCAAAGATCAGACAGATGTCGAGTTTCCACGAGGAGACCAAACTGTACAGACATTGACCGTCTGTCGCGTAGATGGTGCAGCCGGGGTCCATTCTCAGGCCTCGAATGTCACGCTCCTTGACGATGTAACACGTCTGCCAGTTTGAACACAAGCCGGACAACGTATCGCAGATTGAGTCCGAGGACCGTCGACAGGTCACCAGCGAAGGCAGTACTCGCGCTCCAGCTCCACCGTTGCCGTGCATCCTAAAAGCCACATCTGAGAACACGGACAGGGTCTCCTCGAAGACCTCGAAGGCTTCTTCTCCAAGACACAATTTCTTGGGAGGACGTGGCTCTGTGAAATACTCGATTTGCACCACTCGGCCTCTACTGTCGATCGTCGTAAACGTACCCTCACCAGTCTGTACCCTACTGTACCCTACTTTGGCTAGCCTAATGGGTGTCAGAGAAAGACATCTTTTCAGTGTCCCCTGATACAAAGTCCGGCACCTTACAATGAACCTGGACACCCATATCGGATCTAACTGGGCGAATACTTCACTCTGGCAACCGAATAGGTGCGATCGTTCATCGTCAGTGAGCTGAAACTTTCCCCATTTGAGACACGTGTAGACGTAGAACATGTACTTATCACACATGCGAACGAGAGATCTCACAGTATTACATCTGTTGATTGCGACAGGTTTACGTGTCTGAACGCTTGTAGTAGTAGTAGTAGTAGTAGTAGTAGCAGCAGTAGTAGCAGCAGCAGTAGCAGTAGCAACATCGTGATGGCCACCTCTAACGGCACCGTTTCGTTCTGGAAGAGAGATGATTCGTTTGATCATAGTATCTCGTTGGGGACCACCTTGCCCGAGGTGATCACAGCTATCTTCTCAAAAAACAACGTCTTGGGTGATGAACAAATGTCGGTTGTGGAGCAAGGGTCGTCGAGTCCGGGTCATCTCGATGATGAAATCGAGTCAATGGAAAAGGGATCCGTTAACCCTGGGAGTAGGACGAAGGTCCCGGATTGTCATGACACCAGCATGAGCTCTGAGTGTTCCTTTGATGTTCAGCCAAATAAGAAGCCACCGAAAGTCATACGTTTCCAAAATAGCGACAGTGAAGAAGAGACTATGTCAATACCTTATGAGTGTGACGATTACCGCCAACGTGAGGAATATGAACCCCCCCGGGTCGACTACCTTCCATCACGGAGAGTTACGAAATGGACCACCGCAGACCTATCTAGAGAAAAATCACCCCGAGGAGCAAGAGGGGACACAGCGGCCTGCTCTAATCGTAGGTGTATGCGATGCGAGGCCTACGACGCTCACTGCAAGTCCGCCGCCGAGAACTACAGGCGGACCCTGACCAGCTACACTAAGACCGTTTCTGAACTCATGATAGGCTTTAAGAAGGTCCTAGAGCGGTACCCCGAGCTTAGGGTCGATTCCAGTGACGAGCATCTCCACTACATGGTACAGGCTGCGCTAGGGCGCAACAACCTTGTACAGGAGATGGTTCGCCTAGCTGCAAAGAGTCAGCTTCGAGAGGTTGTCAAAGCGGAGCCCTATGATGATGATGATGATGATGACGATGATGATGACAAAGAGGCCAAGTGTGGTGACCGCGCCATCGTTTCGATCCACGAAGCCTTAAACGCGTGCTACACTGACGGCGAGGCGCTAAGGATGGTCCTCCAGCGTTACACCAACCTGTACGTTCGCTACATAGAGGTGTGGAGAGAAATGTCTTCCAAGGTGTCAAGAGACATCTCTGTGATGGAGTTTGTGAACCTAACTCAAGACAGACCGGGCGTGAGCCACGGCGAGCCTTGGTCCGAGGCGAGAGCCTATGTGGCTCGCATGCTAAACAAGGTGATCTCTGTCACCCCCAGGGCGGTAGGAGAAGCTTGCGTCTGTGCACTGAAGACCATAGATCTCAACCTCTCGTCGGCGCCAGCAAATTTTGACAAACGCAAGGGGGTCATAGACGCTGCGATCGAGGACGTTCGCACTCGTTTGGACATGAGTTCTCGGAAGTGGAGTTGGGACTCTCACATGAACGACCTGTACTTTGATGTCCGCAGTGACCTGACGGTGTTGGAGGCCATAGTTGGCGTGGGAGAGCTTTCTGTAAAGACTCTGCTGTATGAACGGTCTATGCTCGTCTCACAAGTGAGAAAGATGGTCAGGAACGAGGGCTCTCTCGAGCTGCAGGTGGCTCAGTCTCGCTCCAAGCTAAGAGAGGCGATGACCCGATGTCAGTACGCAGACACGAACGGTCTACAGTACTAGTCCCTGTCAGTTTGGGTTGTGTGATAAGGTCTTGTCGTGACCAACCACTGTCATTCGCCTGCGACCACTTTTGTTTTTACACTGCCAAGAGAAGTATACATTTAAAGGCATTTCTTTTCTGTTTTATTTCTGTATCTTTATAGATTATTTTGGGAGCTTAGTTTTGTATAAGAGTTTTTATCTTTCTATATTTTTCATTGTCGTTGTTTTTTTTCATGTTTGGCCGTCGCGTGTGGGTACTACTAATCTAACACTTGTATCGCATCTGTATATCGCTACACCATGGACACAGACTGCGATTACCTGCTGTATAGCAGGAGCGGAGACGATGCTGAAAAAGAGATCGAGGCTGCGTGTGACGGTCAGCCGTGTCTACACTGCGCAAAAGATTACGCGGTTCAGGAAAAAGTGTGCGCCGACAAAAACGCTACACCCTATAATGTATCGTTTGATGAAGCGCTAACCGGACGCATGGTGCCCTACGTGGAGGTGCTTGATGAACGGTCAATTCGGACTGAAATATTGTTTGATAAGTCCGAGACACCAGTAAGTTATGTAAAAGATGGCAATATTGTGTCACTCCAACACGCCGTACATATGCGGGACGTGTCCCCCAATGGCGTATGGCTCTCTGACAAAAGAGTCTGTGGAAGATCGGTGTCGCGGTTGAGGATGGCGGGTCTAATGTGCATACAGCTACCAGAACTAAACAGAGTAGTCCTTGAGCACAAGAACGATGACGGGTTACTATATCTGACAAACAAGTGGCTGTCGAGCAAAGAAAATATGGACGAAGGCATAGAGTTATTTGGACCCTTTGTCTGCGACGCTATGCTCGCTCCGGTGCTTCATGAAATCCTTCGTTCGGACTGGATCGAAGACCGCAAGGAAGCGCGGGAGACGAACAACGATCTTAAGCTAGGATGGGCTCAGGAGTTTTACGATTGGACGCGTGTCACCAAGACAGCGCTTGGCTCCACGGTATTTGCTCGCAACGTAAAGTGTCCGAGCAAACCCCACAATGGACAAGGTTACAGAATCGTAGGGCGGATTCTGGACAAGATGAGATGGTGCGGCTACACTCCTTGGTCCGCCGTGCAGGCGGTGCGCTGCTCGGAGGCTCGCATAATGGGAATCGCTTGTGCCGAATGTAGGAGCCAGGTCCTGACATCCTGCGTGTTTCTCGTGGAGTGTGCAGCGGTGGAGGCTTCGCGGCAGCGAGACTGGCTGGTACGAAACGAAGCTGTGATCCAGCTCTGCTCGCTCTTGTATCACATCCACAAGCCCGAGGGGGGTGATGTCAAACAATTACTAGACGCTTGGACCGAGTCCATCCTGATGCACTCCGTACGGTTCCGAGAGTACAAGGCTGCCACGGACTCTATGGCTAATGCGGAGGCTCTCGTTGTCATGTTCGCCAACGACCACCTCCGTGATGTGTCCGCCGCGAACCCGAGTAACGACACCGAACACCGCCCGACTAACGACGGCCCGGGTCCCGATCATGAGCTGCTACAGGTCATTATGCGAAATGACAAGTTCTCCCCTAGGCGAGACCCTGTCGTTTACCCAATTACAAGAGAGGACGACTTCAACATCTCGACTGCGGTCGACATCCTGAAAGAGGTACCCGACGGCGCCACGGAAGCGAGGGCTCAAGATCTAAACGTGATAACGGAGGCTCTCGTGGCATGCTTCCCTAGAGTCGCGGCCTCGGCTTTGGACCATCTCACGCTTAAGGCACCTAATACGCGCAGATTTTCGGGTAGAATGTGGCCCGTGTTTGTCAACTCCACTAGGGTGTGTTATCAGCTGTTCAAAGCCCTGGCTCTCCCTGTGTCACCCAGCCCCGTGTACACACTTGAGCTGTTGGCCAGAGGGTGGAGAGGTGTAAAACCCGCAGTTCTGCAACGTTTCATACCCATGAGCACCGGGGGTATTATCAAAGTCAACGTGGAGCATTACACGAAGCACTTTGTGTGTCCCGTCAGCACTCTAGTCAATCTCAAGCTGATAAGTGAGTCCGAAAGGAATCTGATGATCCAAGTTTTGAGCAAAGGGGTTCTACCTTGCTTTGCGGCAGAAGGTGACAGTACGCCTGATCGACTCGTAAGCTCAACCATAGCTTTGACATTTGCGGCTTGTGGGCTGCAGGTGTTGAACCGTAATGATGATGATGATGATGATGATGACGATGATGACAACGATGGAGCTCATCGCACGGTTACTACAGCGGGATTGTTATACTTTGCAGCGTGGTATGTGCTCGTGTACATGGGAGCGTTACACACACAACCTATAGTGAAGAAACAATTGTTGCGAAGCGGCTCAGATGCAGACAAACATTTATGTGCAGCTCTCAAACTTGAGTGGGTGATGGGAGCTGACAATTATCAAGTTCGCAACTATACTAGCAAGGAGATCGTACACGCTCTACGCATAGTTTTTCATGACCTAATCGACATGGGTACCGTTCTACGCATCGCGGAGCTCTACGTTCCAGAGCTTCTGGTGCAGCTGCCTTACGCAAAGGAACTTAACTCGACCCCGGGTAGTGTCAAGAGCGCAATAGAGAGCCGAGACTTGTGGTTCGCGAAGGAGCACGGGGATGAATTGTGTCTTAAAAATGATAACCTTCCCCCCTTTGTGTACCTTGGTAATTTGGCGCACGGCCTTTACAGTAGCATTGAAGGTACATTGACCAAGTGGTACAATAGACCAATTGCGGAGGCCTTACGTGGACCTGATAGTGAGTTTGACCCATGGTATGACTCGCTTCGTTTTCTAAACCCTCATTTGGAGGACGTGGTACGGTCATTATTGGAGGATACAGAGGAGACATATCTTGATCTAGACTGTGACTCGGCGAAGAAGGGTTCATCATCACCATCGTCACCACAGCCACCATCATCATCATCATCATCATCAGCAGCAGCAGCAGCATCATCATCATCATCATCATCACAGTCACAATCATCATCACAGCCACAATCATCAACATTGTCATCACCACCACCACCACCACCACCACCACCATCATCATCACAGTCACAGTTACACCCACAATCATCATCACCGCCACCACCACCACCACCACCACCACCGACAACAACAACAGGAACAACACAGGGCAGTCAAGTATATGCACCCAATCACTCTGGGGAAAACCTTCACGTATGCAAAGGGCTAGTGGTGGATGTACACAGACTAGGGTTTCATGACAATCGTAAATTCTTAACACGTGTAAAAGAGCATAGCGTGTCTATTACGGCAAAACACTCTGAGATATCAGTTGTAAAGAACCCTTGCATGACAAATATTGCCTCAACAGTGTTTATGACTACGGACACGCCGAGATGGGGATTGAAATTTGCTACCCCTTATTGTTCACTCATAGAGGCATTGTGGGCTCTCATGCACCCTGTAGGAACAGGAGCTGGTGCTACGGCTGCATCGGCGGAACCATCCACCGTCGAAGCTCTGGCCGTGATGGTACACTTAGCAATAAGAGCCATTACCGATCATAGTGTTACATCTGAGGCTACATTTGGAACCTGCAATACCATACATCACATAACTGCAAATGATCATAGAACGAACAGTGAATCTAGCTTCATACCTATCACAGCAATTGTAGGAGGTCTATTCGGAGTCAATGTGGAGCTTACTGTCAACAGTCACAATTACTACATAATCAATGAACATTACAAGGGACTGTGGGCTCCTGGTGTACTCTCTTGCAATAGCGGTGTCTGGTCCGTTGCGTTCGATTCTAACCTAACCAGCATGGTATCCCACGAGAGGTTTACAAGTGACTGTTACCACACGGGCACATTAGCCGCGTACATGAGACTGAATGGCCTGAAGGTGAGCCAAGTGCCATCTGATGGCTACTGCGGATTCCACACAGTTGCCGTGTTATGTGGCCTTACAAGCACCGGTAAGTGCGAAGAGGAACTTCGCAAAACCTTGGCCAGTAAAACGGCTGAATACGTGATAGGTAACAAGAATGTACATGCGGCATACCTAAAGGACATTAAAGTGGACACCGGGGATCAGCTGAAATCTCTTCTCATGCGGGACCGAAGATGGTTGACCGTAGATGAAGTGTGCATTATGCTCAGGGCACATGGGAAACTTCCAGCAATGATCTCAGAATTCAAATACCCCATTTACAACCCTGAGTTTAGCCACTTTCTTATCAAAAGTTCTCATTATGAACCTGTAATGTGAGTTAGACCGTGTCTTGTTATTTTGTGTATGGATGTATATAGCCAATGTCTGCATGTGCAATGTCCATGTGAATCATGTACAAATAAAAAAAAAAACTGCTGGGAAAACAGTCAAAGTGTTTCTTTATTGTATCCACAACACAACACAACACAACACAACACAACACAACAAAACAAACATCACAGCAATACATGATGTGGCCAGCTATGTCTGGTAGTCCGATATGGAAGGAAATGATATAAAACCGAACTCTCTGCTCAGAGACAGCTTGTCTAAAACATGACGCGTCATTACTAACATGTTGGATAATACACAGCAAAGTAAATGGTCAGCAGGAGCGGCTTGTTGCAGCTTCATATCTTCTGTCAGACGTATCAAGCAGCAGTTGGTACTTTATCTTCTTGCCTACAGTCAGCAGCAGAGATGACGCTCGGTGCAGTTCTACATTTACTTTGTGTGCTTGGAGTCTTTCAGAAGGGTAGGAAAGACACGATATAATCATTTTTATACAGCTGTGTGACTTCTTGTTCTTAAACTGAAAGTATGTAGTACAATATAATCACATTTCCAGGCAATAGTCTATTTCTGGCTTCACATGACTAATAATTCATGTTTTATGTCACATTTTTAAAGAGAAAACCACAATCATAGTAACTAATCTGTCATCTGCTGCAGGTCTGACCGCTCCGATACAAACACATCGGACTGTGACGGCGGCTGTTGGAGAAGAAGCTCGTTTCAGCTGCCAGCTTGTGCAGTTCAAAGATGTTGTTCAGGTCACATGGCAGAAAGTTTTCCCTAAGTGGGAGGAAACACTTGTTACTTACACCACTACATATGGTGAAAGAGTGAATCCTGACTTTAAAGATAAAGTAGAGTTTAAAGATGCTGGACTGCAGAACAGCTCCATCATTATCAGAAACGTGACAAAACAAGATGAAGGCTGCTATCACTGTTTGTTCAATGCCGACCCTGAAGGTGCTCTCATTGGTACAACCTGCCTCCAAGTCTACGGTAAGAATCAACCAACTTTACACAAAACATGCTGCTGCATTGTGCCTTCATCCTCACCACTAACAACATTTAATTATCTTTTCTGTGCAGAGCTGCATGAACCCGTTCTCCATGTGGGAGACTCAAACTCTGAGGAGACAGTTGTGTCCTGCTCAGCCACAGGTCGACCTGCTCCCACAGTGACATTAACTGTCCTGAGAGACAACGTCCACTTGTCTGACCCTGTCAGTGTCTCCAACACCAACGGTACAGTCACTGTCACCTCTACAGCTGTGCTGACTCGTCTCCGTGACAACAGCACAGATGTTAGATGTGCAGTGCGAGTGCTCTCTGGTCCTCAGAAAGAGATCATCGTGATGATTCCTGCTGAAGTCAAACAGTCTGCTGATGGTGAGAAACACTTCCATCACACATACAGATTCGTAGAATGATGAATACTTTAAACTCATGTCTTTTGTTCACCTCACAGGTTTCAGTGAGGATTCTGGGAGCGAGATCACAGCTTTCACCACGATCATTACATCGTCTGCGGTACTGTCCATATGTTGTGTTGCAGCAGCAGTCACAGTCATCACTGTCCCGCTGATACGGAAATATAGGAATAGGTCATTTTCAACTGTCGACTGAACGCTGATAAATGTTTGCCAATGTCTGTATGTGCAATGTCCATGTGAATCATGTACAAATAAAAAAAAAAAAGAAAACGCTGGGAAGACAGTCAAAGTGTTTCTTTATTGTATCCACAACACAACAAAACAAACATCAGAGCAATACATGATGTGGCCAGCTATGTCAGGTCAGCATTCCACGTGCACAAGCAGTGCAGGCGGTGTGTCTGTAGCATGGAAAGTCCAAAAGCCTGCATTGTCATTTCCCGGTTGTAGGTCCCGTATCTCGCAGCTTCGAGACGTTTGGCATAGGCCCGACTGTAGCCATTGTAGGTCCACCTCGTATTGGGTCCCTAGGAAGCTTTACGGCGGACCTTGGACGCTTTGACTCTGGGGCTTCCTCTGTAGCGACCAGGTTAGCCACAGGCCGTCTCTTGAGCCACTTTGCCTGTCGCAAACGAGAACAGTCGATCCACACGTTGCAACCCCCGACAGGTATCTCGATGAGGGGTGCTACTACCGCATTAGGTCCACCTTTTATTTGGCCCCAAGGAAGCTTGATAGAGGAACGTGCAGTCTGTAACTGTGGGTCTTCATCATTATCAGCCATTTTGAGGAGGATCAGCTGGTACACCCTTTAGGGAAGGTTCAGGGTAAGGATGTGGAATCAAAAACACCCCCCTCTTGTGTGACACCTTCGCTAAGTAATGGTTGGCATGTGCAGTTTGAAGCCCTTAAGAGACTGTAACTCAGTGAAGAAGGGTCCGTTAACACCTTAATCATCATCATCATCATCATCATCATCATCATCATCATCATAGCCACAGGTCCAGCCACAATCATTATCATTGCCACCACCACCACCACCACCACCATCATAACCACCATTGTCACCACCATTGCTCTTTGACCGACAGTGATCCTTTTGATTATGAATTGCTCCTTGAGTGACATTGTACCTCTAGCCACTGTTACAGTATATGCAAGTGCAATGCAAGCTGCAGCGGCTGAGTGTCAGCTGCTATCCATACAATGTATTGCCACAAATCATGGATCGACCGAAATCTCTTCTCATGCAGGACAAAAGATGGTTGACCGTAGCTGAAGTGTGCTTTATGCTCAGGGCATTTTAGCCACGTTCTTATCAAAAGTTCTCATTATGAACCTGTTGTGTGATTTAGACCGTGTCTTTTTTCTCATCTCATTTTGTGTATGGATGTATATAGCCAATGTCTGTGTGTACAATGTGAATCATGTACAAATTAAAAAAGACGCTGCGAAAACAGTCAAAGTTGTTTTTTTATTGTATCCACAACAACAACAAAAAAAAAACATCAGAGCAATACAGGATGTGGCCAGCTATGTCTGGCTGAAGTACGTTCACCCAACATAACATAACATAACATGACATAACACAACACAACACAACACAACACAATACAACAAACATCAGAGTAATACATGATGTGGCCAGTTATTCCTGGCATATGAGTTGAAGTACGTCCACCCAATATAATACAACACTACAGACATGAGGGAAATACAGGCTTCATAATACCCTTGTACTAGTACATAGGGACATACATGCTGTGACTAGTTGAACCTGTGCAATGAATCGCTCCTTGAGCGACAGTTGTCCCCGCGTTACGAATCGCTCCTTGAGCGACAGTTGTCCCCGCGTTACGAATTGCTCCTTGAGCGACAGTTGTCCCCGCGTTACGAATCGCTCCTTGACCGACAGTTATCCTTGGATTATGAATCGCTCCTTGAGTGACATTGTACCCATGGCTGTTCTGAAGTATACTACCACTGGCAGCAGCAGCATCACTATGATGAACAGCGGCACTGTGAGCAGCGTCAGTAGCAGCAGCAGCGGCAGTAGCAGCACGAATAGCGGCATCAGCAGCAGCGGCTATCTCTTTCTTTTCATCAACCATAGGTGCTGAGTGTCGATCCCGGTAGCCGGGATATGGTAATCTCTTCTTCAGCTCTGATTTAAAACCAGGTATCGTGTGAGTGCTGCCCTTGAACACAACCATCATCTCTGCCAGTGTTGGTCTAAAGACAACGGGCTCCACTATAATGGCCTTGTTCCATCTGAAAATTTGGTTGTGTACCTGTATGGAGAAAGGTCCGTAGGGCTGAAGGATTGCGCCCACAGTAAAGAGTGAAAACGTTGCATACTCGAGATGGCCCAGTATCTTATACAAATCACTCTCAACCGAGGTATCTCGTCTTGTGAATCTGCAAAGGTTGTACACGTTATGGAGTAAGTGCTCGTCGTCAGGCTCAGAGTAGGGCTCAGAGTAGGGCCTTGCCTGACAACGGGGTCGGTTTCTCTTACGCGTTTGTGCGGTGGCCGTTTCGAAAACACGGTCGTGTGTGTCTTTCAAAGTCTTATGCACATCAGCTGGCAAATACTCATGTAAGTCCAGTTGTTTCATTGTCAAGTAGACGGTAGCCAGACCCTCAACGGCTCCCCACACGGGATCCTCATCCCTCCACGCGTATATAGTGTCGACCAGACACCCAATGAAGTCCACTCTGAATCCGGTGTGCCATCTCCATATCCTGGCCGGTTGTATACACTTCATAGTGAACTTCAGAACTCTGAGAGTTAGGATCTGCACTCTCAGAAGGCATTGTAGGACGTGATAGGCCATGATGAATTTCTCGCTCTCCTTCTGCAGGGAAGTTCCGAATGCACAGCCTAAGTTCCACTCTCCGGCAGCCTCACTGATAAACACTCCCACCGCTCCCTTGTCTCGAAACGGCGATTTCATCAACTGAAGAGATAGCGTCCTGGGAACAAACGGGTGTACCTGGAGAGAGGTGTGCATGTCCAGTATGTCCTGTAAAATGTCAACATTCGATACAAAAATCCTGTGCCCTGAGAGACCGTTCAGATTTTGGATGACACAGACTGCGCCCAGGTAATGTACCTGTGCGCTTTTAACCTTCGGGAGTTTAACCGTATCCTCCTGACTCAACATTGGGAACATGCTGATTGTCAGCTCTACGTGTCGAAAGTTGTTTTCAGGAGGCGTCGACAGATTCACCGTTTCGTATGTTTGCGGGCCCGTTTTACAGTTGAGCGTAATGCTAGGAGTCCGTCTTCGGTAGACCAGTTGCTTAGGCCAGGTCAGTGTGCTATGGTGTCGTCTACAAGACTCTACGCCGCTGGCCCAGCTTATTTGGGAATCATTGGGATCCCTGCGTATCACGCCATACGTGTGAGTGTGTGAGTCTTTTGGTTTCAGCCAACCCTGGTATTGTTGTGGCTCAACCAAACCTTTGCAGGGGCGCGTTATGGGCATGGAATTTCTTATTTGTTCAACTGCGAGATCTTTCACTCTCGCGTTAGTGACACCGTCACATGTGATATACCTCATCTTGTGGTATGGTGTATATCCAAAGTCCTCGATGACGGTTGAGCGAAACCCTACTGACTTCCAACGTGAGTTTCTTGTCATGAGCTCGTCTTCTCGAACGGTCGCCTCTCTGTCTTCGTTGTCTTGTGGTGCAGGCTCTCCCACATGTATATATAGCTCTCCCAATTCAGCCGTCTCAACCTCATCGGGACACTGATTCTTCTTGGGTTTGGGGTCATGCATGACCTGCTGGAACTGTTGTTGTTGGTGTTGTTGATGTTGTAGTGGCCATTGTTGTTTACGACGTTGTTGTTGATGTTGTAGTTGATGATGCTGTGGCTGACTCAGACCAGAATCGTTCGTCGTCTCAGACCTTAAACCAGTCTCTACCATTTTCTCGAGTACACAGGGGTTGTGTTGGAACTGACCTCTGAAACAATTAAACAACCATGAAGCGATCTGGGAGTGGGTGTACGTGTTCGGTTCATCCCCAGGGCAACCCGTGTCAGATTGTCCCCTGGAGTCGTTGAACTGTCGAGACTCCACTTCATCATTGATTAGGAACGCATTAGCCGGAGTCCTTGGTGTTCCAGCTATCTGGGACTGGCTGTACATATTCGGTTCAGTTTCCAGACGAGCCTCGTCAGACTGTCCCTCGGAGGTACTGAACCCCCGAGAAGCCGTGTTGTTATTGATTATGAACACATTACCCGGAGTACTGGGCGTTCTCATCAGTCCTTCTGCATAGACCAGCTGAGGTGTGCCTGTAGTGAGACACAAGTCTGTCCGGAATCCCACAGAGTTGCTCACCGCAGGGTCCGTGTCACATTTGGGTTTATCGAAGGTGGACGTGTGTTGCTCTAGTCGTTGTGTAGCGTCCGGGTATATCTTAGGCGCTACCGAGCCACCGGTAGATGCCACCGGGTACGTGGGGATGACCTTTGTAATGTCATCTTCTACCGCACTGTTCATCCCCCTTAGGTGTTTGAGAGCCGTGGCATTAGTTGTCTCCATTTCAGGGACAATGCTGTTGGTACGTTTCCTATGGTGACATCCCATAAAGGAACTTGAGGAGACGTTGACCCTGGACGCGTTGCTCCAACTCGGCGTTGTCCTCCTTTCCAGTGTCATCGTACTAAGCAATCCGTGGTATGCCTCGGGTGCAGGTGTAGTGCAGTTTCGATGATAGCAAAGTGCGAACGCTTCGTCGTCCGTCAGATGTTCTATAACGCTGACATGTAGGGGTGCTTTAATGTCCAGAGCCAGTAGCTTATCCTGCAGAGCGTCGTCTCTTCGTGAGTCCTTACCCAAGTACACGCGAGACGACACGTCGACTGCACTCGGTTCTCTTGAGCTGACCTCCTTCGGTTTCAGTGTAGACCACGTATTGTCATTCACCAGACCGGTTCTGCAAAACCTGCAGACGTAGAACGATAGCCGTTCACGCCAGTCTTTGTCTTTGTCTTCCAATACCATAGGGACATCATCTGAAGTCGATCCCATTGTCTCCCACAAGTTTGTCATCTTCTTTTGTATAGACACGATCCCGTCATGTCGCAAGCCTGCGTACAACACACACAACGCCAAATCGGTACACGCGACGCGGAAATTCATCTCATCTGCGGTAACGTTGGAAGACCTATACATCCTGGACAGTGAGATGAATGGCAACAAGGATAGCACATCGTGTGTTTCACTGTGAACAAAGAACGCTGTGGCAAGCTTAGGTTCACCGTGCTCTGTCTCATTGTACAATTGTCTGGGCGGTCTCGTGTTTGACAGGCACATGTCTCTAAGAGAGCCCATTACGCCCAGGAAGACCCTGTAGACATAATACGATTGCAGTATGTCCGTAGTATCTCTGCCCTGCTTACTCGACAGCCAGCAGGTCAACGGCTGCCATTGCGAATCCAGAGTTGTGACAATGTGCATCATCACAGCCCTGACGTGACCAACGTCTTCCAATATCACGCAATCGAGCCTGGGTTCCACAGGGTCGCTACAGCTCACCGCTCTGTCACGAACTTGAGAATGGCTTCTAGCTTTGCAAGTCCTGACCGTTGAATGTAGGGTGTCTTCGACATGCACCTTGGGGATTGGGACACGCAATGAAAACGTAGACACGTTTTGTCCTTCGGTTACCACCGTAGTCACCTTACATGTCAGTGTGTTGTCGTCAGGCGTAGTAAGGACGGAATCTCTCGGCCATATTTCGTGACATAGACATTGCTTAGTCAAGAACGTGTAAAGAGGTTCAGGTTGTCTGCTAGCAAAGGTGTCCAGTCTTGGGTTCCATGTAGTCGTACCACTGTGCAACTGGACGTACGAAGGGATAGCCACTTGCAGGTACCTGGAACCTCGTTTGTCCTGAACTCTCCACCATAACCTCAAGAATCTAAAAGGGTCATCGTGTCCATTGGTAAATGCACTACCGTTGTTGTTGAGCCGCTCGAACACGTATTTGGCGATACTGTGTCTGGCACTGTGGTTTTGGTGAAAGCCGTAGCGTTTGTTCTCCACGAGTTCCAAAAACAGCAGTGCAAAGTAAGGCGTGTGCATAACGGCCAAGTGTTCCAAGCGCCGTAAGTTCAATTCGTCGCACGGACCCGTTGTTGTGACAACAGGAGCAGCGATTGAGTTTCTTAACCGAAACCTGCCGGCGACTACTTCCATCCTTATGTGCTTGCACATTAGGCAATAATCGACAGCGTCGTCAGGGAAAAAGCTACCGAGTCCCACGGAACCCGGTATGTTCTCTGGGTGGTAGTAAAAGTCATGATGTCTGTGTGTCTTCCGCGTCGTGGAGGTCGCAACAGTCTGTCTCTGTCTCCGGTGGTAGCCATACAAGTAGGTGATGGCCTCATCTGTGGATTTGAAGGTTCCACAGTAGTCCAGTGCTCCATCGTGAAGGGCTGCGGCGATGACCTTCCACTTGACCACAGCATCGACATCCTCAACCCGGCAAGCCATTGGTTGCTATAAAAATATTCAGATAGAATTGAGAGTTTTTGTACAAAATCACGAAACGTTTTCTTTTGTCATAATAACACCTAATGACACACAGTTTCATATGATGTCCAATGCAGGGTGGCTCCTTTGAGAAAGTCCATCTGTAAATATCGTGAAACACAAAGGTGCTCCTGGAGCTAATTCACCACGTGTGTCCCAAACAGTCTTTTAAGTGTGTGTGTGTGTGTGTGTGTGTGTGTGTGTGTGTGTGTGTGTGTGTGTCGCAGTACACGCACGCTAGCACTTAAAGTCTGAATATGTTTAGTGAGGTGTCATTATCCCTGACAGTGTGCGACACCATCATCTTGTATTTCATATCCCTGGCATGATAGTACAGGGTATGCTGCACTGCAATCCCCAGACAATCAGTTCCGTTCTGTCGAAGAACCCATTCCAACAGTGACGTCTTACACTCTTCTGTGATCATAGAGGCACAACAGCTGTGTCTGAGCCCGCAGCTAAAAGGTGTAGGTTGACAATGTCCCAGGGGTAATGAGTACCAGAAAGTAAAACTTGACGCGTTATGACACGGTGAACCCATTCTACTCCTACATCCCGTAACCTCGCCGATTGCGTTTGTTGCCAACACTGGATCGCCCGTAAAGTATGTGTGTATGAAGAAAGATGTATTTCTATTATTATTTCTATTATTATCATCATCATCATCATCATCATCAGCAGCAGCAGCAGCAACATCATCATCACTAGGAGGTTTGGGCAAAGTCCCAGGGTACGTTTCCAGGTCCATCAGTATGTACCTAACCCCAAGTGATTCTCTTTTGTAGTCTATCATCTGCACCTCTTTTGGTAGTTCGTTTGTGAGTCCAACGACCCACATCAACACTTTACACTCAATCTCTTGGAAGTTGCTGCTATGATTGGACCACACTACAGCGTGTAGTCCTCGTACTCTGGGGATGGCTTTGATGCATGCGGTTTTAGTGTCAAACCCCTTCCAGCGTAAATCAATGACGCACATTCGCTCTGTCCGCATGGCTACATCGTGATGCTCGCACGCAATTGCATTCATCGTCAAACAGGGCTCCGCGATCGCCAGAGCTTTTGCCTCTCCAAATAGTCGGTTCCCGTACTCAGGTACCGAAATGGCAAGCTTGCGACCGATCACGTACAGTGCACTATAATTGTCACGGCCTGGGAACATCTGGATGGTAATCGTGCTGGGTAGTCCTTCCAACTGATAAGCAGACTGACTGTCAAAGTTGAACTGATCTATGACTGTCAAGGGCCTCTCCTTTGTGCAGCCAAAGTGTGACGGAGGATTCCTGTACACGTACAGACCAGGTGGGAGAGTTCGAGAGACTTTCAGTTGATACAAAATCACAGCGTTGCAACACTTAGGATACCTGAGGCTTCGATTCTGTATCAGCCACCTGTACGCTGTCACCACGTTGTCCATTTCGTAGGCCCACAGTGTTGTTGTTGTTGTTGTTGTTGTTGTTGTTGTTGTAGTAGCTGTAGTAATAGAAGAACAGCCAGACCCACCAACCCTCTTCCTGTCTCTTCCTCCACCCCCTCGTCTTTTACTCATGCTGCTGCTGCTGCTGCCACCCTTCTCAGTGTCACTTTGTTGTACAAAAGGAGACGCAGTGTCCTGCTTGTCCACTCTGTCCTTTCGCCGCAGGTCAGATGAACAAGAGCACCTTTTAGTCCTCACAGAGTGTTGAATCAACATCCGCACTGTGTGTTTAAAGTTGAATCTGTGCACATTGCAAGGTTTCACAGTTCCTTCCGTTAGATCACTCAAAGGGAAACCCTCAGCTCCAGGTACATATATCATGTCTTCCATCACGGGGACAGGATCTAAAGTCAGCGCCTTGTGCAACAGGCAGCACAACGACGGCGGTGACGACGACAGCTCCATAGATAACAGCCCCTTCTTCACCGGTGTGGTTCCAGACGGCCTGCTGAGATATTGCAATGAGAAGCGCAAAGCTGCACGGGTGGGCACAGTACGAAAAGCTACAAACTTGTACAGGAGAGTGTCCAGAGTCACGTACGTTGGAAAAGTCAACAACAAGCGTCTCAAGCCCTCCAGTGTAAAGTGTCTTGTGTGCCTGGTCACGTTGGTTAAAAGCAGTAAAGACAGGATGAGGGCGGGTATTAAACTCCGCTGTCCGTGCAACGTCAGGGTGTGCACAACCTGCTTCGAAAACAACCCGGAATGGCACCTGACACAGCCTCACTTCACAAAGTGTCCAACTGTACAGGAGTTCATCTGCACAGTCTGTGCCTGCTTCGATGGCGTCAAGGAGAAAGTATGCTGTGTTTGGATGTGCTCTAGGTGCTCCACTGAACACAAAGACCAAAGCGCGTCGACGTGTTCCAAGTGTTCCGGGAGCCTGGAAGGTTGCTCTCGACGCGAGACCCGCACCTTATGGTGTAGGTCTGATACGTCCAGCGAAAGCAAAGATCCGAGAACCGAGATCGTGTATGACGAGGAGAACATTGCTGCGTACAGAGATCTCATCAAATCGCAGGTTTTCGACAAGGTTTCGCGAAGTAGACACCTGTCAGCCTCGGACATCAGAACCTTGTTCCATGATTGTTTCGCACCACAAGCGTGCACCTGCACGTCCGATAGCGATAAAAACCCCATGTGCCCAAGCTGCACTCCTGTGCTGACTGTGATGCAGCTGCTGGCTGAAAATTCACGTCCTCTGGTAGCCTCTCTTGCCGAGCGTGCTGTACCAGGCAGAGCGCTAACCCGTAACGTGTACAATAGAGCCTTGCTGACTAGCATGCTGAATGATGAGGATCTGCCACTGTGCTCCAATGGACGTACATGTAAGGGTATGCTGGTAAACGCTCAGCACGCAAATCCCAGGCCGCTGACCTCGCTAATCTCACCCGAATCCTACAACCGGTTCGTCTCGAGTAGAGCTGAGAACGGAGAGATTCAATGGCTCAACCCATGTTGTTGCATCCTCTGTCTCTTGTTCAACCAATCTGCTGTCGTGAAGCAGATGCACAGCCCAGACAACCTATACCTGGAGAATCATCCGAGTGGGACCGTGTACTATTTCAATGTGAAACTCTCTCCCGATCTCGGGGTGCCGGAGGTGTGTGTAGGTGAGTGTCAAGGCTACCTTGTCAACTTTCAAGGGTCAGTGGGAAGTTACAGGCCCACTTCTTACTACAATTGGAGAGACATGCTAAAGGTGATGCACCGAGATACTAGTGGGAAGATCACATTCTCACCTTTAGGGTGCTGAAATTCAAATTCATTGTTTGTTGAACCAGCATGTTTTTCTCATGGCAACCGAACCTGAGAGAGGATCAAGCAATGCTATTTTGAAAAAAAAAAACCATAAAAAAAAAAACCCAAAAGAGAGTCTGTGGATGTGTACTGTCCAACCAGAAAATGTCCAACCAGTATGGCAGTGTCCATCCACATTTACTATATGAACATGAACACAACCATCTACCTACTAACAACAATAACCTGAACTGTACATCAGGTAGGCAAGCTTGCAGATAGATAAAATAGCTCTGACCATGGACATACTCCTAAAAAAACGACTCAGTTACCTAGAAGGTCCTCGTTGCAACGCGCATCCTTTTTGCACACCGTGATGGATTTTGCCTTGCATCACGCATTGATTACAAGTGGAGAAGAGGAGTGTATTCAGTCTAAACCAGTAACTCGTGACAGGGCACGAGAACTCATAGACACTGTGCGGAGGAAGGGAGACCATGCCTCTTCTCTGTTCATGTCAATCTGGGAAGCTGACAACCAACGTGGAAGCGGTGGCTCCCCTGTAGCATCTGACATGTCACCTACAGAAATATATGCCATCTTGGAGGAGCTGACCCAAGCCAGT
Source organism: Pagrus pagrus (assembly GCF_965226575.1). Classification (NCBI taxonomy): domain Eukaryota; kingdom Metazoa; phylum Chordata; class Actinopteri; order Spariformes; family Sparidae; genus Pagrus; species Pagrus pagrus. Next base: position 113,854 of record NW_028175318.1, read on the forward strand.
ATCAGAGAACTGAAGTTCTACATGGGCTTCTTACAGGTCAAGACTCGTAAGCCTTTCAGTCAGGCTGAATTGGATGATATGACAGATAGAAGCGCCATGGCAACAGCTATAGCGCGGCGCTACGAATGTGACACTCGAGCAGCAGTGGTCACCCTGATGAGAAACATCAGGCACAACGACCTGGTAGAGAAGCTCAATGAAGGCTGTGAATAACTGCACACACACCTAAAGCCCACAAGACACAATCCAGAAGTGACTGTGTTTGAGAATATGGGACACCAACAAAGAAGATCCGATGTGCACAAAGTTGTGACTGTGTTTGTTATAAACAAAATGAGACATTGAAGAAGGACTATCTTTCACCGCAGAGAGCGTGATGTGTAACGTGACATGACACCTCAACAAGCCCTCTCTACTCTGAACCTGATCATATGTTTCATGCACAGTGTCTGATGTGTTCCTAAACTCTGTGTGTGTGTGTGTGTGTGTGTGTGTGTTGCTGTATTGGGACAATAAACGTTTGATGGAACAACGACTTGATGCGTGCACATTCATTACTCATATACCGCAAGGTAGTCTTGATATATTGGGATGTTGGGTATCCTGTCATGAAAACATGTTACATTTTTGCATCATAGTGTCTTGTATCATCACAGTGAAAAGGTCAGTACCAGAAATAAAAACGTTACCATATGTTCTTATTTAAAGGTCTTTATTCAACAACAGTTCTGTAAATGTTCAACATACCTTAAATGTGTTAACAGCTAATCCGATCAGACTTGTTCAATGTGGTCCCCTCCACAAACATCAATGTAGTTTTGGTTGGAGAGTGTAGCCATTGTTGCTACTTCTCCTCAAGTCAGGATGGAAATGTCTGCTGTAAAGCTCCCATTAACATAACATCTGTTGGATATTTATACACAAAGGCTGGACAGTTAACCCCTTATATGACATCATCTGATGATTAATGAGCAGTTGGCTGGCTGAGCATCTATAAGCATAACATTGGTTGCATATGTTCGCAGCAGATGGACCGTTGAGTGCTCCCATTGACATCACATTTGTTGGATGTGTACGGAGCCATCCTGACAAGTGTGTGTACTGGCCTGTGTACCTGTGTACTGGCTTGTGTACCTTGACTGGTTTGGGTGTGGATTTTAAAAAGACCCCCCTTTTCTCCCGTCTACATATTGACCATTCCAGTGTGACCCCTTAACCCTCGTGTTGTCTTTACATTTCACCACACACAGAGGGTCACAGTGACCCCCCAGGACAGGACAATGGCAGGGGCGGCTTTGGTGTCTTATCGTTATAGCGCCGCCTAGGGACTATATACAGTATTGCAGCAGTAAATCTAATATGATTGTAGAGGGCAGTGGGTCACAGTGACCCCCCAGGACAATGGCAGGGGCGGGTTTGGTGTCTTATCGTTATAGCGCCGCCTAGGGACTATATACAGTATTGCAGCAGTAAATCTAATATGATTGTAGAGAGCAGTGGGTCACAGTGACCCCACAGGACAATGGCAGGGGCAGGGCCAGGGCCAGGGCTGGTGTCCACAACAGAGGGTCACAGAGACCCCCCAGGACAATGGCAGGGGCGGGTTTGGTGTCTTATCGTTATAGCGCTACCTAGGGACTATACACAGTATTGCAGCAGTAAATCTAATATGATTGTAGAGGGCAGAGGGTCACAGTGACCCACCCAGGACAATGGCAGGGGCGGGTTTGGTGTCTTATCGTTATAGCGCTACCTAGGGACTATACACAGTATTGCAGCAGTAAATCTAATATGATTGTAGAGGGCAGAGGGTCACAGTGACCCACCCAGGACAATGGCAGGGGCGGGTTTGGCGTCTTATCGTTATAGCGCTACCTAGGGACTATACACAGTATTGCAGCAGTAAATCTACTATGATTGTAGAGGGCAGAGGGTCACAGTGACCCCCCAGGACAATGGCAATGTGGCAGGGACAGGGGCAGGGCTGGTTGGTTTCTTATCTTTGTAGCGCCACCTTTGGACTATATACAGTATTGCAGCAGTAAATCTAATATGATTGAAGAGGGTAGAGGGTCACAGGGACCCCTTAGGACAATGGTAATGTGGCAGGGGCCAGGGCCAGGGCCAGGGCCAGGGCTGGTGTCCACAACAGAGGGTCACAGAGACCCCTCCCAGGACAATGGCAATGTGGCAGGGCTGGTGTCTTATCGTTATAGTGCCGCCTAGGGACTATACACGGTATTGCAGCAGTAAATCTAATATGATTGTAGAGGGCAGTGGGTCACAGTGACCCCCCAGGACAATGGCAGGGGCAGGGACAGGGGCAGGACTGGTGTCTTATCATTGTAGCGCCGCCTTTGGACTATATACAGTATTGCAGCAGTAAATCTAATATGATTGTAGAGAGCAGTGGGTCACAGGGACCCCTTAGGACAATGGCAATGTGGCAGGGGCAAGGCCAATGGCTGATGTCCACAAGAGGGTCACAGAGACCCCCCCCCACCCCAGGACAATGGCAATGTGGCAGGGCCAGGGCTGGTGTCTTATCATTGTAGCGCCATTTAGGGACTATACACAGTATTTCAGTCATATGTCAGTGAGTCAGTCAGTCAGTCAGTCAGCCAGCCAGCCAGCCCGTCAGCCAACATGTCCTGTCCTTCTATCTTCTATCTCCACCACTAATCTCAGCTCCTAAACTGAAATGAGCACAGGTCGGACAGAATGGCAGTGTACATCCTTTGCATATAAATGTCTTGCAACCAAAGCACAAAGTCTGTGTTTTACGGTCCATCTTTGGTGGGCATATCTGACACCTCTTCCTCTTGCTATGTATTCCAGGTGAGCTGACAGCTGATGAGGTGGTGGTGGTGGTGGTCATGGGCTGCCGCTGCTGCTGCTGCTGCTGCTGCTGCTGCTCTCTTTGTTGTTGTTGTTGCTGTCGTTGTCGTTCTTCTTTTTCTGCTTCTGCAGCCTCTACATCCTCATTCTTATCCTCCTCCTCCTCCTCCTCCTCCTCCTCAGGTCGATCACGACATTTAGCGCTACTTGTTCTTCTCTGAACAGCTCTCACGACCGAGGCAGACGCTGCCGTGCGAGGTAGACGCTCCCTGCTTTGGATGAGTGGAGTCACCAGCGCCTTTCCCAGTTGTTCCAGGAACATCCTCCTTTTGTTTCGTTTACCCGACAGCCAGCCAGGTTTGATCTCTCGCCATAACACAAAGGCATTGTACGAAGAAACGTCGATGATGTTGTGAAAGATGACCAAGGGCCAGCGCGCTGTCATTCTTCTACAGCTGTATGTTCCAATCACCTTATCCAAGTTGTCCACACCTCCTTTGTTGCTGTTGTAGTCTAGAACGATGGCCGGTTTCTTGTCTTTGCGATGGCCGCCGCCGCCGCCGCCGCCAACGTCGTTGTCGTCGTCTTTGTCGTCGTCGTGGGGAGCCTCCGTGTGCAACGTGCTCATGAGCATAACGTTCTTGTTTTTCTTTGCCATGTAGGACACCAAAGTGGTGGTGGACGTGAATGCAAACTTTGAGGACAAGACTCGTCTGTTCTTGGATGTCAGCAGCGCCGGCGGGAGTTCGGGCTTGTTTTTTCTAACCGTACCGACCATGGCGATGTTCCTCTCTAAGAGGCGCTGTCCGAGCTCGTAAGAGGTAAAGAAATTGTCACACGTGACGGTTCTGCCGTTGCCGCCCGTCAGTCCCTCCGTGACATCGAGCACAACCCTCATCCCCTGGTTTTTCTCCGAAGCGCCAGAGGTCGGCTTCCCGGTGTAGACTTGCATTTTCCACGCGTAGCTCGACTTTGCATCACACGCCACCCACGTCTTGATTCCATACCTGGCCGGCTTGCTCGGTATATACTGTCGGAAAGGACAACGACCTTTTGTGTGTGTGTGTGTGTGTGTGTGTGTGTGTGTGTGTGTGTGTGTGTAAGAAGGAGACAAAGGGTGGGAAAAAAAAGAATAAGAATAAGAATAACAAACCAAAAAATTCATCTCAAACTCGCTCACACACACACACACACACACACCAAAAGCATTTATTGTATGCCAACAACTACTACTACTACTACTACTACTACTACTACTACCTCTGAAGGGAACCAGTTGCTCATCCACCGTTATGTCAGGCCCTGGGTTGTAGAGGTAGGGAAGCCGCTCGGTCCATTTGTCCCACACCTCTCTTACGGCTGCCAGTTTGTCAGCGGCGCGTCTCTCGGGTCTCGACTCGCGATCGTCAAAGCGTAGCATTCTCGAGTAAATGTGAAACACTTTGAGAGGCATGGTGGCACGGAAAATCGCCCTACCGCTCTCCGCGTCCCATAGACTGGCCGCGGCCTCGCCTCGAGACCTGTATACGCCTGCTAGGATCAGCAGCCCTATGTAGGCGTGCAAGTCGATTCGACGCATGTCTTTCCAGCCGTCTCCGTACTTTCGAAAACCCTCCAGATTTGTCATATCTAGCACAATTTTGTCTATCGCCGGTGTGAGAAACATTTGAAACGTTGACACGATGTCGTGGGCATTGGCAACGGCGTACGCGGTGGGTCCCGGTGCCGGTGAGTTTGCTTCTTCTGCTGCTGCTGCTGTTGTTGTTGTTTCCCTTCTTCCCCTCCTCATATATCTGACATCGTCGACATCATCGGCATCGGCATCGTCATCGACATCGACATCGACATCGGCATCGTGCTGCGCTATTACCCTGCGATGTTTGTAAAATGCCACTGAGGACCATTTGATAGTGTTGTTCTTGGACATGTATATTTCTCCTTGTTCTTGTTCTTGTTCTTCTTCTTCTTCTTCTTCTTCTTCGTCTTCTTCTTCTTCTCCTTCTTCTTCAGCCGCAGCCTCAGCCTCTTCTCCCGCGCGACGACCGTCTTCCTCGCCTTCCTCCCCCGCATCCGATTCTTCCGACACGTCCTCTTCAGAATCAGAGTAGCCTCGCCCGGCGTTTGAGGAAATCTCGTCCAACACCTGTTTAGCCGTGAAACCCGCAGTCGCGGGCGGGTGACATCGCGTTAGTCGAACAGAACAGTACCGATTGGATAATGTCTCCTCAGTTGGACTCGACAGTACTGGTTGGATAACAACGTTACGGTTGGACACAACAGTACTAGCCGGATGCAATCGCGTCAGTCGAACAGAACAGTACCGATCGGATAACATGGCATCAGTTGGACAAAAGAGTACTGGTTGTGTAAGACCATCGATCCAATAGGGGATATACCGTTTAGAGTGTCCGACTGCCGACCGTTCCTCTAACCGGTGATACTGGACTGTACAGAGTGTCTGTCAAGTCTTCCGTTGGGTTGGGTTGGGTTGGGTTGGGTTAGGTTGCTTGGCCACCCCCAGCAAATGTGTGTGTGTATATATACATATATATATACTGTATGTGTAAATAGACAGCAGAACAGCTCCGTTTATTCACAACCCTTCTTCTTCTTCTTCTTCTTCTTCTTCTTCTTTTTCTTCTTCTTCTGTGTACAGAGTCTGCGTACTGCACCAAAGCCCATGACCATGGCGTGCCCTGTCCCCGTGTACACGGTGGTGGATAAAGTGTTGGAAGAAATGCTGAAGGTGGAAGCGGACAAAGCCCGCAGCCCGGGCTCGATCGAGTGGACTTCGCGCGTCCAGATGTTGGAGGCGTACAAGCACGACGTAGCAGAGAGACACCGGTGTATCGGAGGTTATCTGGATCGCTTACTTCCAGAAGATTCGCACGTCCCTCTCCTCTGGTCTTACTATCAAAGTAAGATGAATCCGGTCGAGTTGATGCACAAAGTCATCGATCGCTACCTCGAGAGCGAGGAAAGCGCAATGAAATTCCTACGGGTCTTATTTCAGGTGGACGAGCACTTGTACGCAGAGCTGCTGGAACGCGGACCCCGGGGGAAGTTTGGTGAGTGTTGTGTTGTGTGCTGCTACTGAGCTCATTAATCGGGGCCTGGATGGAATACGATCAGCCACACGCCGTTTGACTAAAGTCTAAAATAATATTTCTGCACGTTTGTTTGTTTGTTTGTACGTTTGTACGTACGGTCTCTTTCAGTCAGGAGAGATCCTCCCCTTGTGGAATTGACAGAGAAGGTGCGTTCTGCGCTCGGCGACAAGGTGGCGCTTCTCAAGACCGTGACGACGACGCCGCTTTACAGGAACAAGATCGTGAATGTCAAGTGCGCCCTGGATGTACTGAAGACACACGGTCAGCTGCTTCCAGAGGAATATGCCGAGTTCGGGTTAAACGAATGCAATACCCTCGCTATGACTCGGATACTGCACAAACTGTGCAGCGACACTACCGTCCCTCGAGCCAACCGGGAGTTCATCTCGTTGGTGGTGGCCTCCTTTAACATGCACGCCTTTGACCTTCTAGGGATGTCTATGAAAGATGTGCTAGTGTTTGTCAAGTAAAAAAAAAAAAGAAATGAATAAAATCTCACTGTACTAATCTACATGTCATGATGTCGATGTGTGTTACAAATGAAATAAAACTATATTGTTGAACTGAAGAAACTTGACTGGTTGCGTCATTTGGACAGTATAAAATCAGTCTCAGCAGACAGAGATATCTCAGTCTCAGCATTCTGTCTCTCATTCAGAGAGCTTAATTCTACTCTTGGACGTGTTTTCGTCTGTTATAATGGACAAGTTTGTCGAGACCAAGTTGAGAGAGTGGGGTTTTGAGCGTCATATCCCAAACTTTACATCTGAAGAGATTGACACACAAACGTTCCTGAGTCTGACAGAGGAAAGCAACAGACCCTTGCTGAACAAGTTGTGCGGAAAGATCGGACCCTCTGCATTGCTTAGAAAACGTATCCAACGCTTCAAAATGGAAAGCGACGGGCATGACAATGACATGAATACAGAAGACTGAGGAGGTAAGACTCAGAGTAACAACCTGTGTTTGTGATGTGTAATTGTTACCCTCGATCCTTGATCGTAAAACAAGTCATCTCCGTATTTTATTTGTTTTTTTATTTTTTTATTTTTTTTTTTTACTACAGCTCCCAGCTCTAAGAAGCCTCTCGGGTCGCCCTAAGAAGCCTCTCGGGTCGCCCTAAGAAAGCCACTCGGGCCGTGCTGAGAAGCCACTCGTGTCTCAAGTATTGTGTAATGTGATGTGATGTGATGTGCTTTGCTGAACTGAATAAAAACAAAAAAACTCTACCACTTTTGGCCTCGTATTTTATTCTTCAGTGTTCTTCTTCTTCTTCTTCTTCAAACACAGGGGAAACTTTGGTATCTGGAGAGGAATTGAACTGGGGAGGTTGGGTGCCTGGAGATCATATGATCGGGGGGGGGGGGGGGGGGGATTTGGGTGATGGCAAACTTTGGGTCTCACACTACAGCTCCCAGCTCTAAGAAGCCTCTCGGGTCGCCCTAAGAAGCCTCTCGTGTCTCAAGTATTATGTGATGTGATGTGATGTGATGTGATCTGATGTGATGTGCTTTGCTGAACTGAATAAAAGCAAAACTCTTTGGCCTCGTATTTTATTCTTCAGTGTTCTTCTTCTTCTTCTTCAAACACAGGGGAAACTTTGGCATCTGGAGATAATTTAACCGGGGAGGTCGGGTGCCTGGAGATCAGACGAAGGGGGGAGAACTTGGGTGATGGCAAAGTTTGAGTCTCACTGGAAAATGGTCAAAAAAATGTAGACGGGATAAAAAAGGGGGGGGGGGGGGGGTCTTTTTAAAATCCACATCCGAACCTGTCCAGGTCCACAAGGCCGTGTGCAGGTCCACAAGGCCGTGTGCAGCCTGTGTGTATTGGCTGAGAACTTTTCTGTTGCGTTTTCAAGCACCCTTCTACTTTCTCGGCCACCAGATGTCGCTGTGTGTCATGTCATTCGGTTTACCGGGGACGTTGGGTGTCAAAAGGGTGACAAAAGGCAGAGGGGGGGTGGGGGTAATGGCCGCCTCTGCCAGACACACCACGTGGTAATTATTAAGGGGGGGTGGGTCACCCCGACCCGAAGGGGGGTGACAAAAGGCAGAGGGGGGGTGGGGGTAATGGCCGCCTCTGCCAGACACACCACGTGGTAATTATTAAGGGGGGGGTGGGTCACCCCGACCCGAAGGGGGGTGACAAAAGGCAGAGGGGGGGTGGGGGTAATGGCCGCCTCTGCCGGACACACCACGTGGTAATTATTAAGGGGGGGGGGGGGGGGTCACCCTGACCCGAAGGGCAACCAACGGTCGTTGACAGTCGTTTGGGAGACGCGCGGTCATTATTACGGGTGGGGGGGGGGCATTGGAGGGTCCCTGGAGATCAGAGGCAGTGTGACAGATGTGTTTTATTCATGCGCTACCACTCATCTACTGTCAACGGTCTGCGTGACAAAAGGCAGAGGGGGTAATAGCGGCCTCTACCGGACACACGCGGTAATCATTAAGGGGGAGGGCCACCCTGACCCGAAGGGCAACGCAAGGGTTAACCGGATGCCATGACATAGCGACATCTGCTGCCCCAAAAAGGAGGAGGGTGCGCGAAAATGCAACACAAAAATCCTCACCAAATACACATACGCTGTGTACTGGCTTGTGTACCTGGTTGGTCAGAAGGTGGTTTCTGAGCAAAGGAAAAAGGCCCTGTAAACGCATGAAATGTGCCATATTATCCCTGACATAATTACCAAGCATGTCTGTCTCTACCATTGAATGTACCAAAAGCCAAAGCTCAGGCTCATCCCCAGAATCACAATCGGGACCCTTTGCTGAACATGTAGGTTGCACTACAGGTTTATCCGTCACATTGGAGGGTCCCTGGCGATCAGAGGCAGTGTGACAGATGTGTTTTATTCATGCGCTACCACTCATCGACTCTCAACGGTCGTGCGTGACAAAAAGGCAGAGGGGGTAATAGCGGCCTCTACCGGACACACGCGGTAATCATTAAGGGGGAGGGCCACCCTGACCCGAAGGGCAACGCAAGGGTTAAGCCAGCCTCATGAAACATTGTCCCTCTCACTAAAATATTCGCCAAAAATACAAATTTCACCCGATTCCAATGGGGACTGCTGTGTCTCGTTCAGCCAGTATAGGACCACGTCTGGGAGAAATTTCGAGTCAATCGGTCCAAAGACCTGGAAGCTATTGAAAAAATCGGCCGACGTTTTCATGAAAAAGGCCATTTTTTTCTTTAAAATATTCACCAAAAATACAAATTCCACCGGAATCCAACCAAAACCGGCGAGCCTCATTCCACCAGTGAGGAGGACATGCGTGTGCAATTTCGAGTCAATCGGTCAAAAGACGACCGTAACCCTAACCCTAGCCCCATAACCCTAACCCTAGCCCCATAACCCTAACCCTAACCCTAACCCTAGCCTCAGCCTTAAGCCAGCCTCATGAAACATTGTCCCTCTCACTAAAATATTCGCCAAAAATACAAATTTCACCCGATTCCAATGGGGACTGCTGTGTCTCGTTCAGCCAGTATAGGACCACGTCTGGGAGAAATTTCGAGTCAATCGGTCCAAAGACCTGGAAGCTATTGAAAAAATCGGCCGACGTTTTCATGAAAAAGGCCATTTTTTTCTTTAAAATATTCACCAAAAATACAAATTCCACCGGAATCCAACCAAAACCGGCGAGCCTCATTCCACCAGTGAGGAGGACATGCGTGTGCAATTTCGAGTCAATCGGTCAAAAGACGACCGTAACCCTAACCCTAGCCCCATAACCCTAACCCTAACCCTAGCCTCAGCCTTAAGCCAGCCTCATGAAACATTGTCCCTCTCACTAAAATATTCGCCAAAAATACAAATTTCACCCGATTCCAATGGGGACTGCTGTGTCTCGTTCAGCCAGTATAGGACCACGTCTGGGAGAAATTTCGAGTCAATCGGTCCAAAGACCTGGAAGCTATTGAAAAAATCGGCCGACGTTTTCATGAAAAAGGCCATTTTTTTCTTTAAAATATTCACCAAAAATACAAATTCCACCGGAATCCAACCAAAACCGGCGAGCCTCATTCCACCAGTGAGGAGGACATGCGTGTGCAATTTCGAGTCAATCGGTCAAAAGACGACCGTAACCCTAACCCTAGCCCCATAACCCTAACCCTAGCCCCATAACCCTAACCCTAACCCTAACCCTAGCCTCAGCCTTAAGCCAGCCTCATGAAACATTGTCCCTCTCACTAAAGTATTCGCCAAAAATACAAATTTCACCCGATTCCAATGGGGACTGCTGTGTCTCGTTCAGCCAGTATAGGACCACGTCTGGGAGAAATTTCGAGTCAATCGGTCCAAAGACCTGGAAGCTATTGAAAAAATCGGCCGACGTTTTCATGAAAAAGGCCATTTTTTTCTTTAAAATATTCACCAAAAATACAAATTCCACCGGAATCCAACCAAAACCGGCGAGCCTCATTCCACCAGTGAGGAGGACATGCGTGTGCAATTTCGAGTCAATCGGTCAAAAGACGACCGTAACCCTAACCCTAGCCCCATAACCCTAACCCTAACCCTAACCCTAGCCTCAGCCTTAAGCCAGCCTCATGAAACATTGTCCCTCTCACTAAAATATTCGCCAAAAATACAAATTTCACCCGATTCCAATGGGGACTGCTGTGTCTCGTTCAGCCAGTATAGGACCACGTCTGGGAGAAATTTCGAGTCAATCGGTCCAAAGACCTGGAAGCTATTGAAAAAATCGGCCGACGTTTTCATGAAAAAGGCCATTTTTTTCTTTAAAATATTCACCAAAAATACAAATTCCACCGGAATCCAACCAAAACCGGCGAGCCTCATTCCACCAGTGAGGAGGACATGCGTGTGCAATTTCGAGTCAATCGGTCAAAAGACGACCGTAACCCTAACCCTAGCCCCATAACCCTAACCCTAGCCCCATAACCCTAACCCTAGCCCCATAACCCTAACCCTAACCCTAACCCTAGCCTCAGCCTTAAGCCAGCCTCATGAAACATTGTCCCTCTCACTAAAATATTTGCCAAAAATACAAATTTCACCCGATTCCAATGGGGACTGCTGTGTCTCGTTCAGCCAGTATAGGACCACGTCTGGGAGAAATTTCGAGTCAATCGGTCCAAAGACCTGGAAGCTATTGAAAAAATCGGCCGACGTTTTCATGAAAAAGGCCATTTTTTTCTTTAAAATATTCACCAAAAATACAAATTCCACCGGAATCCAACCAAAACCGGCGAGCCTCATTCCACCAGTGAGGAGGACATGCGTGTGCAATTTCGAGTCAATCGGTCAAAAGACGACCGTAACCCTAACCCTAGCCCCATAACCCTAACCCTAACCCTAGCCTCAGCCTTAAGCCAGCCTCATGAAACATTGTCCCTCTCACTAAAATATTCGCCAAAAATACAAATTTCACCCGATTCCAATGGGGACTGCTGTGTCTCGTTCAGCCAGTATAGGACCACGTCTGGGAGAAATTTCGAGTCAATCGGTCCAAAGACCTGGAAGCTATTGAAAAAATCGGCCGACGTTTTCATGAAAAAGGCCATTTTTTTCTTTAAAATATTCACCAAAAATACAAATTCCACCGGAATCCAACCAAAACCGGCGAGCCTCATTCCACCAGTGAGGAGGACATGCGTGTGCAATTTCGAGTCAATCGGTCAAAAGACGACCGTAACCCTAACCCTAGCCCCATAACCCTAACCCTAACCCTAACCCTAGCCTCAGCCTTAAGCCAGCCTCATGAAACATTGTCCCTCTCACTAAAATATTCGCCAAAAATACAAATTTCACCCGATTCCAATGGGGACTGCTGTGTCTCGTTCAGCCAGTATAGGACCACGTCTGGGAGAAATTTCGAGTCAATCGGTCCAAAGACCTGGAAGCTATTGAAAAAATCGGCCGACGTTTTCATGAAAAAGGCCATTTTTTTCTTTAAAATATTCACCAAAAATACAAATTCCACCGGAATCCAACCAAAACCGGCGAGCCTCATTCCACCAGTGAGGAGGACATGCGTGTGCAATTTCGAGTCAATCGGTCAAAAGACGACCGTAACCCTAACCCTAGCCCCATAACCCTAACCCTAGCCCTAGCCTCAGCCTTAAGCCAGCCTCATGAAACATTGTCCCTCTCACTAAAATATTCGCCAAAAATACAAATTTCACCCGATTCCAATGGGGACTGCTGTGTCTCGTTCAGCCAGTATAGGACCACGTCTGGGAGAAATTTCGAGTCAATCGGTCCAAAGACCTGGAAGCTATTGAAAAAATCGGCCGACGTTTTCATGAAAAAGGCCATTTTTTTCTTTAAAATATTCACCAAAAATACAAATTCCACCGGAATCCAACCAAAACCGGCGAGCCTCATTCCACCAGTGAGGAGGACATGCGTGTGCAATTTCGAGTCAATCGGTCAAAAGACGACCGTAACCCTAACCCTAGCCCCATAACCCTAACCCTAGCCCCATAACCCTAAACCTAACCCTAACCCTAGCCTCAGCCTTAAGCCAGCCTCATGAAACATTGTCCCTCTCACTAAAATATTCGCCAAAAATACAAATTTCACCCGATTCCAATGGGGACTGCTGTGTCTCGTTCAGCCAGTATAGGACCACGTCTGGGAGAAATTTCGAGTCAATCGGTCCAAAGACCTGGAAGCTATTGAAAAAATCGGCCGACGTTTTCATGAAAAAGGCCATTTTTTTCTTTAAAATATTCACCAAAAATACAAATTCCACCGGAATCCAACCAAAACCGGCGAGCCTCATTCCACCAGTGAGGAGGACATGCGTGTGCAATTTCGAGTCAATCGGTCAAAAGACGACCGTAACCCTAACCCTAGCCCCATAACCCTAACCCTAGCCCCATAACCCTAAACCTAACCCTAACCCTAGCCTCAGCCTTAAGCCAGCCTCATGAAACATTGTCCCTCTCACTAAAATATTCGCCAAAAATACAAATTTCACCCGATTCCAATGGGGACTGCTGTGTCTCGTTCAGCCAGTATAGGACCACGTCTGGGAGAAATTTCGAGTCAATCGGTCCAAAGACCTGGAAGCTATTGAAAAAATCGGCCGACGTTTTCATGAAAAAGGCCATTTTTTTCTTTAAAATATTCACCAAAAATACAAATTCCACCGGAATCCAACCAAAACCGGCGAGCCTCATTCCACCAGTGAGGAGGACATGCGTGTGCAATTTCGAGTCAATCGGTCAAAAGACGACCGTAACCCTAACCCTAGCCCCATAACCCTAACCCTAACCCTAACCCTAGCCTCAGCCTTAAGCCAGCCTCATGAAACATTGTCCCTCTCACTAAAATATTCGCCAAAAATACAAATTTCACCCGATTCCAATGGGGACTGCTGTGTCTCGTTCAGCCAGTATAGGACCACGTCTGGGAGAAATTTCGAGTCAATCGGTCCAAAGACCTGGAAGCTATTGAAAAAATCGGCCGACGTTTTCATGAAAAAGGCCATTTTTTTCTTTAAAATATTCACCAAAAATACAAATTCCACCGGAATCCAACCAAAACCGGCGAGCCTCATTCCACCAGTGAGGAGGACATGCGTGTGCAATTTCGAGTCAATCGGTCAAAAGACGACCGTAACCCTAACCCTAGCCCCATAACCCTAACCCTAGCCCCATAACCCTAACCCTAACCCTAACCCTAGCCTCAGCCTTAAGCCAGCCTCATGAAACATTGTCCCTCTCACTAAAATATTCGCCAAAAATACAAATTTCACCCGATTCCAATGGGGACTGCTGTGTCTCGTTCAGCCAGTATAGGACCACGTCTGGGAGAAATTTCGAGTCAATCGGTCCAAAGACCTGGAAGCTATTGAAAAAATCGGCCGACGTTTTCATGAAAAAGGCCATTTTTTTCTTTAAAATATTCACCAAAAATACAAATTCCACCGGAATCCAACCAAAACCGGCGAGCCTCATTCCACCAGTGAGGAGGACATGCGTGTGCAATTTCGAGTCAATCGGTCAAAAGACGACCGTAACCCTAACCCTAGCCCCATAACCCTAACCCTAACCCTAGCCTCAGCCTTAAGCCAGCCTCATGAAACATTGTCCCTCTCACTAAAATATTCGCCAAAAATACAAATTTCACCCGATTCCAATGGGGACTGCTGTGTCTCGTTCAGCCAGTATAGGACCACGTCTGGGAGAAATTTCGAGTCAATCGGTCCAAAGACCTGGAAGCTATTGAAAAAATCGGCCGACGTTTTCATGAAAAAGGCCATTTTTTTCTTTAAAATATTCACCAAAAATACAAATTCCACCGGAATCCAACCAAAACCGGCGAGCCTCATTCCACCAGTGAGGAGGACATGCGTGTGCAATTTCGAGTCAATCGGTCAAAAGACGACCGTAACCCTAACCCTAGCCCCATAACCCTAACCCTAGCCCCATAACCCTAACCCTAACCCTAACCCTAGCCTCAGCCTTAAGCCAGCCTCATGAAACATTGTCCCTCTCACTAAAATATTCGCCAAAAATACAAATTTCACCCGATTCCAATGGGGACTGCTGTGTCTCGTTCAGCCAGTATAGGACCACGTCTGGGAGAAATTTCGAGTCAATCGGTCCAAAGACCTGGAAGCTATTGAAAAAATCGGCCGACGTTTTCATGAAAAAGGCCATTTTTTTCTTTAAAATATTCACCAAAAATACAAATTCCACCGGAATCCAACCAAAACCGGCGAGCCTCATTCCACCAGTGAGGAGGACATGCGTGTGCAATTTCGAGTCAATCGGTCAAAAGACGACCGTAACCCTAACCCTAGCCCCATAACCCTAACCCTAGCCCTAGCCTCAGCCTTAAGCCAGCCTCATGAAACATTGTCCCTCTCACTAAAATATTCGCCAAAAATACAAATTTCACCCGATTCCAATGGGGACTGCTGTGTCTCGTTCAGCCAGTATAGGACCACGTCTGGGAGAAATTTCGAGTCAATCGGTCCAAAGACCTGGAAGCTATTGAAAAAATCGGCCGACGTTTTCATGAAAAAGGCCATTTTTTTCTTTAAAATATTCACCAAAAATACAAATTCCACCGGAATCCAACCAAAACCGGCGAGCCTCATTCCACCAGTGAGGAGGACATGCGTGTGCAATTTCGAGTCAATCGGTCAAAAGACGACCGTAACCCTAACCCTAGCCCCATAACCCTAACCCTAACCCTAGCCTCAGCCTTAAGCCAGCCTCATGAAACATTGTCCCTCTCACTAAAATATTCGCCAAAAATACAAATTTCACCCGATTCCAATGGGGACTGCTGTGTCTCGTTCAGCCAGTATAGGACCACGTCTGGGAGAAATTTCGAGTCAATCGGTCCAAAGACCTGGAAGCTATTGAAAAAATCGGCCGACGTTTTCATGAAAAAGGCCATTTTTTTCTTTAAAATATTCACCAAAAATACAAATTCCACCGGAATCCAACCAAAACCGGCGAGCCTCATTCCACCAGTGAGGAGGACATGCGTGTGCAATTTCGAGTCAATCGGTCAAAAGACGACCGTAACCCTAACCCTAGCCCCATAACCCTAACCCTAGCCCCATAACCCTAACCCTAACCCTAACCCTAGCCTCAGCCTTAAGCCAGCCTCATGAAACATTGTCCCTCTCACTAAAATATTCGCCAAAAATACAAATTTCACCCGATTCCAATGGGGACTGCTGTGTCTCGTTCAGCCAGTATAGGACCACGTCTGGGAGAAATTTCGAGTCAATCGGTCCAAAGACCTGGAAGCTATTGAAAAAATCGGCCGACGTTTTCATGAAAAAGGCCATTTTTTTCTTTAAAATATTCACCAAAAATACAAATTCCACCGGAATCCAACCAAAACCGGCGAGCCTCATTCCACCAGTGAGGAGGACATGCGTGTGCAATTTCGAGTCAATCGGTCAAAAGACGACCGTAACCCTAACCCTAGCCCCATAACCCTAACCCTAACCCTAGCCTCAGCCTTAAGCCAGCCTCATGAAACATTGTCCCTCTCACTAAAATATTCGCCAAAAATACAAATTTCACCCGATTCCAATGGGGACTGCTGTGTCTCGTTCAGCCAGTATAGGACCACGTCTGGGAGAAATTTCGAGTCAATCGGTCCAAAGACCTGGAAGCTATTGAAAAAATCGGCCGACGTTTTCATGAAAAAGGCCATTTTTTTCTTTAAAATATTCACCAAAAATACAAATTCCACCGGAATCCAACCAAAACCGGCGAGCCTCATTCCACCAGTGAGGAGGACATGCGTGTGCAATTTCGAGTCAATCGGTCAAAAGACGACCGTAACCCTAACCCTAGCCCCATAACCCTAACCCTAGCCCCATAACCCTAACCCTAACCCTAACCCTAGCCTCAGCCTTAAGCCAGCCTCATGAAACATTGTCCCTCTCACTAAAATATTCGCCAAAAATACAAATTTCACCCGATTCCAATGGGGACTGCTGTGTCTCGTTCAGCCAGTATAGGACCACGTCTGGGAGAAATTTCGAGTCAATCGGTCCAAAGACCTGGAAGCTATTGAAAAAATCGGCCGACGTTTTCATGAAAAAGGCCATTTTTTTCTTTAAAATATTCACCAAAAATACAAATTCCACCGGAATCCAACCAAAACCGGCGAGCCTCATTCCACCAGTGAGGAGGACATGCGTGTGCAATTTCGAGTCAATCGGTCAAAAGACGACCGTAACCCTAACCCTAGCCCCATAACCCTAACCCTAGCCCCATAACCCTAACCCTAACCCTAACCCTAGCCTCAGCCTTAAGCCAGCCTCATGAAACATTGTCCCTCTCACTAAAATATTCGCCAAAAATACAAATTTCACCCGATTCCAATGGGGACTGCTGTGTCTCGTTCAGCCAGTATAGGACCACGTCTGGGAGAAATTTCGAGTCAATCGGTCCAAAGACCTGGAAGCTATTGAAAAAATCGGCCGACGTTTTCATGAAAAAGGCCATTTTTTTCTTTAAAATATTCACCAAAAATACAAATTCCACCGGAATCCAACCAAAACCGGCGAGCCTCATTCCACCAGTGAGGAGGACATGCGTGTGCAATTTCGAGTCAATCGGTCAAAAGACGACCGTAACCCTAACCCTAGCCCCATAACCCTAACCCTAGCCCCATAACCCTAACCCTAACCCTAACCCTAGCCTCAGCCTTAAGCCAGCCTCATGAAACATTGTCCCTCTCACTAAAATATTCGCCAAAAATACAAATTTCACCCGATTCCAATGGGGACTGCTGTGTCTCGTTCAGCCAGTATAGGACCACGTCTGGGAGAAATTTCGAGTCAATCGGTCCAAAGACCTGGAAGCTATTGAAAAAATCGGCCGACGTTTTCATGAAAAAGGCCATTTTTTTCTTTAAAATATTCACCAAAAATACAAATTCCACCGGAATCCAACCAAAACCGGCGAGCCTCATTCCACCAGTGAGGAGGACATGCGTGTGCAATTTCGAGTCAATCGGTCAAAAGACGACCGTAACCCTAACCCTAGCCCCATAACCCTAACCCTAGCCCCATAACCCTAACCCTAACCCTAACCCTAGCCTCAGCCTTAAGCCAGCCTCATGAAACATTGTCCCTCTCACTAAAATATTCGCCAAAAATACAAATTTCACCCGATTCCAATGGGGACTGCTGTGTCTCGTTCAGCCAGTATAGGACCACGTCTGGGAGAAATTTCGAGTCAATCGGTCCAAAGACCTGGAAGCTATTGAAAAAATCGGCCGACGTTTTCATGAAAAAGGCCATTTTTTTCTTTAAAATATTCACCAAAAATACAAATTCCACCGGAATCCAACAACCAAAACCGGCGAGCCTCATTCCACCAGTGAGGAGGACATGCGTGTGCAATTTCGAGTCAATCGGTCAAAAGACGACCGTAACCCTAACCCTAGCCCCATAACCCTAACCCTAGCCCCATAACCCTAACCCTAACCCTAACCCTAGCCTCAGCCTTAAGCCAGCCTCATGAAACATTGTCCCTCTCACTAAAATATTCGCCAAAAATACAAATTTCACCCGATTCCAATGGGGACTGCTGTGTCTCGTTCAGCCAGTATAGGACCACGTCTGGGAGAAATTTCGAGTCAATCGGTCCAAAGACCTGGAAGCTATTGAAAAAATCGGCCGACGTTTTCATGAAAAAGGCCATTTTTTCTTTAAAATATTCACCAAAAATACAAATTCCACCGGAATCCAACCAAAACCGGCGAGCCTCATTCCACCAGTGAGGAGGACATGCGTGTGCAATTTCGAGTCAATCGGTCAAAAGACGACCGTAACCCTAACCCTAGCCCCATAACCCTAACCCTAGCCCATAACCCTAACCCTAACCCTAACCCTAGCCTCAGCCTTAAGCCAGCCTCATGAAACATTGTCCCTCTCACTAAAATATTCGCCAAAAATACAAATTTCACCCGATTCCAATGGGGACTGCTGTGTCTCGTTCAGCCAGTATAGGACCACGTCTGGGAGAAATTTCGAGTCAATCGGTCCAAAGACCTGGAAGCTATTGAAAAAATCGGCCGACGTTTTCATGAAAAAGGCCATTTTTTTCTTTAAAATATTCACCAAAAATACAAATTCCACCGGAATCCAACCAAAACCGGCGAGCCTCATTCCACCAGTGAGGAGGACATGCGTGTGCAATTTCGAGTCAATCGGTCAAAAGACGACCGTAACCCTAACCCTAGCCCCATAACCCTAACCCTAGCCCCATAACCCTAACCCTAACCCTAACCCTAGCCTCAGCCTTAAGCCAGCCTCATGAAACATTGTCCCTCTCACTAAAATATTCGCCAAAAATACAAATTTCACCCGATTCCAATGGGGACTGCTGTGTCTCGTTCAGCCAGTATAGGACCACGTCTGGGAGAAATTTCGAGTCAATCGGTCCAAAGACCTGGAAGCTATTGAAAAAATCGGCCGACGTTTTCATGAAAAAGGCCATTTTTTTCTTTAAAATATTCACCAAAAATACAAATTCCACCGGATCCAACCAAAACCGGCGAGCCTCATTCCACCAGTGAGGAGGACATGCGTGTGCAATTTCGAGTCAATCGGTCAAAAGACGACCGTAACCCTAACCCTAGCCCCATAACCCTAACCCTAGCCCATAACCCTAACCCTAACCCTAACCCTAGCCTCAGCCTTAAGCCAGCCTCATGAAACATTGTCCCTCTCACTAAAATATTCGCCAAAAATACAAATTTCACCCGATTCCAATGGGGACTGCTGTGTCTCGTTCAGCCAGTATAGGACCACGTCTGGGAGAAATTTCGAGTCAATCGGTCCAAAGACCTGGAAGCTATTGAAAAAATCGGCCGACGTTTTCATGAAAAAGGCCATTTTTTTCTTTAAAATATTCACCAAAAATACAAATTCCACCGGAATCCAACCAAAACCGGCGAGCCTCATTCCACCAGTGAGGAGGACATGCGTGTGCAATTTCGAGTCAATCGGTCAAAAGACGACCGTAACCCTAACCCTAGCCCCATAACCCTAACCCTAGCCCCATAACCCTAACCCTAACCCTAACCCTAGCCTCAGCCTTAAGCCAGCCTCATGAAACATTGTCCCTCTCACTAAAATATTCGCCAAAAATACAAATTTCACCCGATTCCAATGGGGACTGCTGTGTCTCGTTCAGCCAGTATAGGACCACGTCTGGGAGAAATTTCGAGTCAATCGGTCCAAAGACCTGGAAGCTATTGAAAAAATCGGCCGACGTTTTCATGAAAAAGGTCATTTTTTTCTTTAAAATATTCACCAAAAATACAAATTCCACCGGAATCCAACCAAAACCGGCGAGCCTCATTCCACCAGTGAGGAGGACATGCGTGTGCAATTTCGAGTCAATCGGTCAAAAGACGACCGTAACCCTAACCCTAGCCCCATAACCCTAACCCTAACCCTAGCCTCAGCCTTAAGCCAGCCTCATGAAACATTGTCCCTCTCACTAAAATATTCGCCAAAAATACAAATTTCACCCGATTCCAATGGGGACTGCTGTGTCTCGTTCAGCCAGTATAGGACCACGTCTGGGAGAAATTTCGAGTCAATCGGTCCAAAGACCTGGAAGCTATTGAAAAAATCGGCCGACGTTTTCATGAAAAAGGCCATTTTTTTCTTTAAAATATTCACCAAAAATACAAATTCCACCGGAATCCAACCAAAACCGGCGAGCCTCATTCCACCAGTGAGGAGGACATGCGTGTGCAATTTCGAGTCAATCGGTCAAAAGACGACCGTAACCCTAACCCTAGCCCCATAACCCTAACCCTAGCCCCATAACCCTAACCCTAACCCTAACCCTAGCCTCAGCCTTAAGCCAGCCTCATGAAACATTGTCCCTCTCACTAAAATATTCGCCAAAAATACAAATTTCACCCGATTCCAATGGGGACTGCTGTGTCTCGTTCAGCCAGTATAGGACCACGTCTGGGAGAAATTTCGAGTCAATCGGTCCAAAGACCTGGAAGCTATTGAAAAAATCGGCCGACGTTTTCATGAAAAAGGCCATTTTTTTCTTTAAAATATTCACCAAAAATACAAATTCCACCGGAATCCAACCAAAACCGGCGAGCCTCATTCCACCAGTGAGGAGGACATGCGTGTGCAATTTCGAGTCAATCGGTCAAAAGACGACCGTAACCCTAACCCTAGCCCCATAACCCAAACCCTAACCCTAGCCTCAGCCTTAAGCCAGCCTCATGAAACATTGTCCCTCTCACTAAAATATTCGCCAAAAATACAAATTTCACCCGATTCCAATGGGGACTGCTGTGTCTCGTTCAGCCAGTATAGGACCACGTCTGGGAGAAATTTCGAGTCAATCGGTCCAAAGACCTGGAAGCTATTGAAAAAATCGGCCGACGTTTTCATGAAAAAGGCCATTTTTTTCTTTAAAATATTCACCAAAAATACAAATTCCACCGGAATCCAACCAAAACCGGCGAGCCTCATTCCACCAGTGAGGAGGACATGCGTGTGCAATTTCGAGTCAATCGGTCAAAAGACGACCGTAACCCTAACCCTAGCCCCATAACCCTAACCCTAGCCCCATAACCCTAACCCTAACCCTAACCCTAGCCTCAGCCTTAAGCCAGCCTCATGAAACATTGTCCCTCTCACTAAAATATTCGCCAAAAATACAAATTTCACCCGATTCCAATGGGGACTGCTGTGTCTCGTTCAGCCAGTATAGGACCACGTCTGGGAGAAATTTCGAGTCAATCGGTCCAAAGACCTGGAAGCTATTGAAAAAATCGGCCGACGTTTTCATGAAAAAGGCCATTTTTTTCTTTAAAATATTCACCAAAAATACAAATTCCACCGGAATCCAACCAAAACCGGCGAGCCTCATTCCACCAGTGAGGAGGACATGCGTGTGCAATTTCGAGTCAATCGGTCAAAAGACGACCGTAACCCTAACCCTAGCCCCATAACCCTAACCCTAGCCCCATAACCCTAACCCTAACCCTAACCCTAGCCTCAGCCTTAAGCCAGCCTCATGAAACATTGTCCCTCTCACTAAAATATTCGCCAAAAATACAAATTTCACCCGATTCCAATGGGGACTGCTGTGTCTCGTTCAGCCAGTATAGGACCACGTCTGGGAGAAATTTCGAGTCAATCGGTCCAAAGACCTGGAAGCTATTGAAAAAATCGGCCGACGTTTTCATGAAAAAGGCCATTTTTTTCTTTAAAATATTCACCAAAAATACAAATTCCACCGGAATCCAACCAAAACCGGCGAGCCTCATTCCACCAGTGAGGAGGACATGCGTGTGCAATTTCGAGTCAATCGGTCAAAAGACGACCGTAACCCTAACCCTAGCCCCATAACCCTAACCCTAGCCCCATAACCCTAACCCTAACCCTAACCCTAGCCTCAGCCTTAAGCCAGCCTCATGAAACATTGTCCCTCTCACTAAAATATTCGCCAAAAATACAAATTTCACCCGATTCCAATGGGGACTGCTGTGTCTCGTTCAGCCAGTATAGGACCACGTCTGGGAGAAATTTCGAGTCAATCGGTCCAAAGACCTGGAAGCTATTGAAAAAATCGGCCGACGTTTTCATGAAAAAGGCCATTTTTTTCTTTAAAATATTCACCAAAAATACAAATTCCACCGGAATCCAACCAAAACCGGCGAGCCTCATTCCACCAGTGAGGAGGACATGCGTGTGCAATTTCGAGTCAATCGGTCAAAAGACGACCGTAACCCTAACCCTAGCCCCATAACCCTAACCCTAGCCCCATAACCCTAACCCTAACCCTAACCCTAGCCTCAGCCTTAAGCCAGCCTCATGAAACATTGTCCCTCTCACTAAAATATTCGCCAAAAATACAAATTTCACCCGATTCCAATGGGGACTGCTGTGTCTCGTTCAGCCAGTATAGGACCACGTCTGGGAGAAATTTCGAGTCAATCGGTCCAAAGACCTGGAAGCTATTGAAAAAATCGGCCGACGTTTTCATGAAAAAGGCCATTTTTTTCTTTAAAATATTCACCAAAAATACAAATTCCACCGGAATCCAACCAAAACCGGCGAGCCTCATTCCACCAGTGAGGAGGACATGCGTGTGCAATTTCGAGTCAATCGGTCAAAAGACGACCGTAACCCTAACCCTAGCCCCATAACCCTAACCCTAGCCCCATAACCCTAACCCTAACCCTAACCCTAGCCTCAGCCTTAAGCCAGCCTCATGAAACATTGTCCCTCTCACTAAAATATTCGCCAAAAATACAAATTTCACCCGATTCCAATGGGGACTGCTGTGTCTCGTTCAGCCAGTATAGGACCACGTCTGGGAGAAATTTCGAGTCAATCGGTCCAAAGACCTGGAAGCTATTGAAAAAATCGGCCGACGTTTTCATGAAAAAGGCCATTTTTTTCTTTAAAATATTCACCAAAAATACAAATTCCACCGGAATCCAACCAAAACCGGCGAGCCTCATTCCACCAGTGAGGAGGACATGCGTGTGCAATTTCGAGTCAATCGGTCAAAAGACGACCGTAACCCTAACCCTAGCCCCATAACCCTAACCCTAGCCCCATAACCCTAACCCTAACCCTAACCCTAGCCTCAGCCTTAAGCCAGCCTCATGAAACATTGTCCCTCTCACTAAAATATTCGCCAAAAATACAAATTTCACCCGATTCCAATGGGGACTGCTGTGTCTCGTTCAGCCAGTATAGGACCACGTCTGGGAGAAATTTCGAGTCAATCGGTCCAAAGACCTGGAAGCTATTGAAAAAATCGGCCGACGTTTTCATGAAAAAGGCCATTTTTTTCTTTAAAATATTCACCAAAAATACAAATTCCACCGGAATCCAACCAAAACCGGCGAGCCTCATTCCACCAGTGAGGAGGACATGCGTGTGCAATTTCGAGTCAATCGGTCAAAAGACGACCGTAACCCTAACCCTAGCCCCATAACCCTAACCCTAGCCCCATAACCCTAACCCTAACCCTAACCCTAGCCTCAGCCTTAAGCCAGCCTCATGAAACATTGTCCCTCTCACTAAAATATTCGCCAAAAATACAAATTTCACCCGATTCCAATGGGGACTGCTGTGTCTCGTTCAGCCAGTATAGGACCACGTCTGGGAGAAATTTCGAGTCAATCGGTCCAAAGACCTGGAAGCTATTGAAAAAATCGGCCGACGTTTTCATGAAAAAGGCCATTTTTTTCTTTAAAATATTCACCAAAAATACAAATTCCACCGGAATCCAACCAAAACCGGCGAGCCTCATTCCACCAGTGAGGAGGACATGCGTGTGCAATTTCGAGTCAATCGGTCAAAAGACGACCGTAACCCTAACCCTAGCCCCATAACCCTAACCCTAGCCCCATAACCCTAACCCTAACCCTAACCCTAGCCTCAGCCTTAAGCCAGCCTCATGAAACATTGTCCCTCTCACTAAAATATTCGCCAAAAATACAAATTTCACCCGATTCCAATGGGGACTGCTGTGTCTCGTTCAGCCAGTATAGGACCACGTCTGGGAGAAATTTCGAGTCAATCGGTCCAAAGACCTGGAAGCTATTGAAAAAATCGGCCGACGTTTTCATGAAAAAGGCCATTTTTTTCTTTAAAATATTCACCAAAAATACAAATTCCACCGGAATCCAACCAAAACCGGCGAGCCTCATTCCACCAGTGAGGAGGACATGCGTGTGCAATTTCGAGTCAATCGGTCAAAAGACGACCGTAACCCTAACCCTAGCCCCATAACCCTAACCCTAGCCCCATAACCCTAACCCTAACCCTAACCCTAGCCTCAGCCTTAAGCCAGCCTCATGAAACATTGTCCCTCTCACTAAAATATTCGCCAAAAATACAAATTTCACCCGATTCCAATGGGGACTGCTGTGTCTCGTTCAGCCAGTATAGGACCACGTCTGGGAGAAATTTCGAGTCAATCGGTCCAAAGACCTGGAAGCTATTGAAAAAATCGGCCGACGTTTTCATGAAAAAGGCCATTTTTTTCTTTAAAATATTCACCAAAAATACAAATTCCACCGGAATCCAACCAAAACCGGCGAGCCTCATTCCACCAGTGAGGAGGACATGCGTGTGCAATTTCGAGTCAATCGGTCAAAAGACGACCGTAACCCTAACCCTAGCCCCATAACCCTAACCCTAGCCCCATAACCCTAACCCTAACCCTAACCCTAGCCTCAGCCTTAAGCCAGCCTCATGAAACATTGTCCCTCTCACTAAAATATTCGCCAAAAATACAAATTTCACCCGATTCCAATGGGGACTGCTGTGTCTCGTTCAGCCAGTATAGGACCACGTCTGGGAGAAATTTCGAGTCAATCGGTCCAAAGACCTGGAAGCTATTGAAAAAATCGGCCGACGTTTTCATGAAAAAGGCCATTTTTTTCTTTAAAATATTCACCAAAAATACAAATTCCACCGGAATCCAACCAAAACCGGCGAGCCTCATTCCACCAGTGAGGAGGACATGCGTGTGCAATTTCGAGTCAATCGGTCAAAAGACGACCGTAACCCTAACCCTAGCCCCATAACCCTAACCCTAGCCCCATAACCCTAACCCTAACCCTAACCCTAGCCTCAGCCTTAAGCCAGCCTCATGAAACATTGTCCCTCTCACTAAAATATTCGCCAAAAATACAAATTTCACCCGATTCCAATGGGGACTGCTGTGTCTCGTTCAGCCAGTATAGGACCACGTCTGGGAGAAATTTCGAGTCAATCGGTCCAAAGACCTGGAAGCTATTGAAAAAATCGGCCGACGTTTTCATGAAAAAGGCCATTTTTTTCTTTAAAATATTCACCAAAAATACAAATTCCACCGGAATCCAACCAAAACCGGCGAGCCTCATTCCACCAGTGAGGAGGACATGCGTGTGCAATTTCGAGTCAATCGGTCAAAAGACGACCGTAACCCTAACCCTAGCCCCATAACCCTAACCCTAGCCCCATAACCCTAACCCTAACCCTAACCCTAGCCTCAGCCTTAAGCCAGCCTCATGAAACATTGTCCCTCTCACTAAAATATTCGCCAAAAATACAAATTTCACCCGATTCCAATGGGGACTGCTGTGTCTCGTTCAGCCAGTATAGGACCACGTCTGGGAGAAATTTCGAGTCAATCGGTCCAAAGACCTGGAAGCTATTGAAAAAATCGGCCGACGTTTTCATGAAAAAGGCCATTTTTTTCTTTAAAATATTCACCAAAAATACAAATTCCACCGGAATCCAACCAAAACCGGCGAGCCTCATTCCACCAGTGAGGAGGACATGCGTGTGCAATTTCGAGTCAATCGGTCAAAAGACGACCGTAACCCTAACCCTAGCCCCATAACCCTAACCCTAGCCCCATAACCCTAACCCTAACCCTAACCCTAGCCTCAGCCTTAAGCCAGCCTCATGAAACATTGTCCCTCTCACTAAAATATTCGCCAAAAATACAAATTTCACCCGATTCCAATGGGGACTGCTGTGTCTCGTTCAGCCAGTATAGGACCACGTCTGGGAGAAATTTCGAGTCAATCGGTCCAAAGACCTGGAAGCTATTGAAAAAATCGGCCGACGTTTTCATGAAAAAGGTCATTTTTTTCTTTAAAATATTCACCAAAAATACAAATTCCACCGGAATCCAACCAAAACCGGCGAGCCTCATTCCACCAGTGAGGAGGACATGCGTGTGCAATTTCGAGTCAATCGGTCAAAAGACGACCGTAACCCTAACCCTAGCCCCATAACCCTAACCCTAACCCTAACCCTCTAGCCTCAGCCTTAAGCCAGCCTCATGAAACATTGTCCCTCTCACTAAAATATTCGCCAAAAATACAAATTTCACCCGATTCCAATGGGGACTGCTGTGTCTCGTTCAGCCAGTATAGGACCACGTCTGGGAGAAATTTCGAGTCAATCGGTCCAAAGACCTGGAAGCTATTGAAAAAATCGGCCGACGTTTTCATGAAAAAGGCCATTTTTTTCTTTAAAATATTCACCAAAAATACAAATTCCACCGGAATCCAACCAAAACCGGCGAGCCTCATTCCACCAGTGAGGAGGACATGCGTGTGCAATTTCGAGTCAATCGGTCAAAAGACGACCGTAACCCTAACCCTAGCCCCATAACCCTAACCCTAGCCCCATAACCCTAACCCTAACCCTAACCCTAGCCTCAGCCTTAAGCCAGCCTCATGAAACATTGTCCCTCTCACTAAAATATTCGCCAAAAATACAAATTTCACCCGATTCCAATGGGGACTGCTGTGTCTCGTTCAGCCAGTATAGGACCACGTCTGGGAGAAATTTCGAGTCAATCGGTCCAAAGACCTGGAAGCTATTGAAAAAATCGGCCGACGTTTTCATGAAAAAGGCCATTTTTTTCTTTAAAATATTCACCAAAAATACAAATTCCACCGGAATCCAACCAAAACCGGCGAGCCTCATTCCACCAGTGAGGAGGACATGCGTGTGCAATTTCGAGTCAATCGGTCAAAAGACGACCGTAACCCTAACCCTAGCCCCATAACCCTAACCCTAGCCCCATAACCCTAACCCTAACCCTAACCCTAGCCTCAGCCTTAAGCCAGCCTCATGAAACATTGTCCCTCTCACTAAAATATTCGCCAAAAATACAAATTTCACCCGATTCCAATGGGGACTGCTGTGTCTCGTTCAGCCAGTATAGGACCACGTCTGGGAGAAATTTCGAGTCAATCGGTCCAAAGACCTGGAAGCTATTGAAAAAATCGGCCGACGTTTTCATGAAAAAGGCCATTTTTTTCTTTAAAATATTCACCAAAAATACAAATTCCACCGGAATCCAACCAAAACCGGCGAGCCTCATTCCACCAGTGAGGAGGACATGCGTGTGCAATTTCGAGTCAATCGGTCAAAAGACGACCGTAACCCTAACCCTAGCCCCATAACCCTAACCCTAGCCCCATAACCCTAACCCTAACCCTAACCCTAGCCTCAGCCTTAAGCCAGCCTCATGAAACATTGTCCCTCTCACTAAAATATTCGCCAAAAATACAAATTTCACCCGATTCCAATGGGGACTGCTGTGTCTCGTTCAGCCAGTATAGGACCACGTCTGGGAGAAATTTCGAGTCAATCGGTCCAAAGACCTGGAAGCTATTGAAAAATCGGCCGACGTTTTCATGAAAAAGGCCATTTTTTTCTTTAAAATATTCACCAAAAATACAAATTCCACCGGAATCCAACCAAAACCGGCGAGCCTCATTCCACCAGTGAGGAGGACATGCGTGTGCAATTTCGAGTCAATCGGTCAAAAGACGACCGTAACCCTAACCCTAGCCCCATAACCCTAACCCTAGCCCCATAACCCTAACCCTAACCCTAACCCTAGCCTCAGCCTTAAGCCAGCCTCATGAAACATTGTCCCTCTCACTAAAATATTCGCCAAAAATACAAATTTCACCCGATTCCAATGGGGACTGCTGTGTCTCGTTCAGCAGTATAGGACCACGTCTGGGAGAAATTTCGAGTCAATCGGTCCAAAGACCTGGAAGCTATTGAAAAAATCGGCCGACGTTTTCATGAAAAAGGCCATTTTTTTCTTTAAAATATTCACCAAAAATACAAATTCCACCGGAATCCAACCAAAACCGGCGAGCCTCATTCCACCAGTGAGGAGGACATGCGTGTGCAATTTCGAGTCAATCGGTCAAAAGACGACCGTAACCCTAACCCTAGCCCCATAACCCTAACCCTAGCCCCATAACCCTAACCCTAACCCTAACCCTAGCCTCAGCCTTAAGCCAGCCTCATGAAACATTGTCCCTCTCACTAAAATATTCGCCAAAAATACAAATTTCACCCGATTCCAATGGGGACTGCTGTGTCTCGTTCAGCCAGTATAGGACCACGTCTGGGAGAAATTTCGAGTCAATCGGTCCAAAGACCTGGAAGCTATTGAAAAAATCGGCCGACGTTTTCATGAAAAAGGTCATTTTTTTCTTTAAAATATTCACCAAAAATACAAATTCCACCGGAATCCAACCAAAACCGGCGAGCCTCATTCCACCAGTGAGGAGGACATGCGTGTGCAATTTCGAGTCAATCGGTCAAAAGACGACCGTAACCCTAACCCTAGCCCCATAACCCTAACCCTAACCCTAACCCTAGCCTCAGCCTTAAGCCAGCCTCATGAAACATTGTCCCTCTCACTAAAATATTCGCCAAAAATACAAATTTCACCCGATTCCAATGGGGACTGCTGTGTCTCGTTCAGCCAGTATAGGACCACGTCTGGGAGAAATTTCGAGTCAATCGGTCCAAAGACCTGGAAGCTATTGAAAAAATCGGCCGACGTTTTCATGAAAAAGGCCATTTTTTTCTTTAAAATATTCACCAAAAATACAAATTCCACCGGAATCCAACCAAAACCGGCGAGCCTCATTCCACCAGTGAGGAGGACATGCGTGTGCAATTTCGAGTCAATCGGTCAAAAGACGACCGTAACCCTAACCCTAGCCCCATAACCCTAACCCTAGCCCCATAACCCTAACCCTAACCCTAACCCTAGCCTCAGCCTTAAGCCAGCCTCATGAAACATTGTCCCTCTCACTAAAATATTCGCCAAAAATACAAATTTCACCCGATTCCAATGGGGACTGCTGTGTCTCGTTCAGCCAGTATAGGACCACGTCTGGGAGAAATTTCGAGTCAATCGGTCCAAAGACCTGGAAGCTATTGAAAAAATCGGCCGACGTTTTCATGAAAAAGGCCATTTTTTTCTTTAAAATATTCACCAAAAATACAAATTCCACCGGAATCCAACCAAAACCGGCGAGCCTCATTCCACCAGTGAGGAGGACATGCGTGTGCAATTTCGAGTCAATCGGTCAAAAGACGACCGTAACCCTAACCCTAGCCCCATAACCCTAACCCTAGCCCCATAACCCTAACCCTAACCCTAACCCTAGCCTCAGCCTTAAGCCAGCCTCATGAAACATTGTCCCTCTCACTAAAATATTCGCCAAAAATACAAATTTCACCCGATTCCAATGGGGACTGCTGTGTCTCGTTCAGCCAGTATAGGACCACGTCTGGGAGAAATTTCGAGTCAATCGGTCCAAAGACCTGGAAGCTATTGAAAAAATCGGCCGACGTTTTCATGAAAAAGGCCATTTTTTTCTTTAAAATATTCACCAAAAATACAAATTCCACCGGAATCCAACCAAAACCGGCGAGCCTCATTCCACCAGTGAGGAGGACATGCGTGTGCAATTTCGAGTCAATCGGTCAAAAGACGACCGTAACCCTAACCCTAGCCCCATAACCCTAACCCTAGCCCCATAACCCTAACCCTAACCCTAACCCTAGCCTCAGCCTTAAGCCAGCCTCATGAAACATTGTCCCTCTCACTAAAATATTCGCCAAAAATACAAATTTCACCCGATTCCAATGGGGACTGCTGTGTCTCGTTCAGCCAGTATAGGACCACGTCTGGGAGAAATTTCGAGTCAATCGGTCCAAAGACCTGGAAGCTATTGAAAAAATCGGCCGACGTTTTCATGAAAAAGGCCATTTTTTTCTTTAAAATATTCACCAAAAATACAAATTCCACCGGAATCCAACCAAAACCGGCGAGCCTCATTCAACCAGTGAGGAGGACATGCGTGTGCAATTTCGAGTCAATCGGTCAAAAGACGACCGTAACCCTAACCCTAGCCCCATAACCCTAACCCTAGCCCCATAACCCTAACCCTAACCCTAACCCTAGCCTCAGCCTTAAGCCAGCCTCATGAAACATTGTCCCTCTCACTAAAATATTCGCCAAAAATACAAATTTCACCCGATTCCAATGGGGACTGCTGTGTCTCGTTCAGCCAGTATAGGACCACGTCTGGGAGAAATTTCGAGTCAATCGGTCCAAAGACCTGGAAGCTATTGAAAAAATCGGCCGACGTTTTCATGAAAAAGGCCATTTTTTTCTTTAAAATATTCACCAAAAATACAAATTCCACCGGAATCCAACCAAAACCGGCGAGCCTCATTCCACCAGTGAGGAGGACATGCGTGTGCAATTTCGAGTCAATCGGTCAAAAGACGACCGTAACCCTAACCCTAGCCCCATAACCCTAACCCTAGCCCCATAACCCTAACCCTAACCCTAACCCTAGCCTCAGCCTTAAGCCAGCCTCATGAAACATTGTCCCTCTCACTAAAATATTCGCCAAAAATACAAATTTCACCCGATTCCAATGGGGACTGCTGTGTCTCGTTCAGCCAGTATAGGACCACGTCTGGGAGAAATTTCGAGTCAATCGGTCCAAAGACCTGGAAGCTATTGAAAAAATCGGCCGACGTTTTCATGAAAAAGGCCATTTTTTTCTTTAAAATATTCACCAAAAATACAAATTCCACCGGAATCCAACCAAAACCGGCGAGCCTCATTCAACCAGTGAGGAGGACATGCGTGTGCAATTTCGAGTCAATCGGTCAAAAGACGACCGTAACCCTAACCCTAGCCCCATAACCCTAACCCTAGCCCCATAACCCTAACCCTAACCCTAACCCTAGCCTCAGCCTTAAGCCAGCCTCATGAAACATTGTCCCTCTCACTAAAATATTCGCCAAAAATACAAATTTCACCCGATTCCAATGGGGACTGCTGTGTCTCGTTCAGCCAGTATAGGACCACGTCTGGGAGAAATTTCGAGTCAATCGGTCCAAAGACCTGGAAGCTATTGAAAAAATCGGCCGACGTTTTCATGAAAAAGGCCATTTTTTTCTTTAAAATATTCACCAAAAATACAAATTCCACCGGAATCCAACCAAAACCGGCGAGCCTCATTCCACCAGTGAGGAGGACATGCGTGTGCAATTTCGAGTCAATCGGTCAAAAGACGACCGTAACCCTAACCCTAGCCCCATAACCCTAACCCTAGCCCCATAACCCTAACCCTAACCCTAACCCTAGCCTCAGCCTTAAGCCAGCCTCATGAAACATTGTCCCTCTCACTAAAATATTCGCCAAAAATACAAATTTCACCCGATTCCAATGGGGACTGCTGTGTCTCGTTCAGCCAGTATAGGACCACGTCTGGGAGAAATTTCGAGTCAATCGGTCCAAAGACCTGGAAGCTATTGAAAAAATCGGCCGACGTTTTCATGAAAAAGGCCATTTTTTTCTTTAAAATATTCACCAAAAATACAAATTCCACCGGAATCCAACCAAAACCGGCGAGCCTCATTCCACCAGTGAGGAGGACATGCGTGTGCAATTTCGAGTCAATCGGTCAAAAGACGACCGTAACCCTAACCCTAGCCCCATAACCCTAACCCTAGCCCCATAACCCTAACCCTAACCCTAACCCTAGCCTCAGCCTTAAGCCAGCCTCATGAAACATTGTCCCTCTCACTAAAATATTCGCCAAAAATACAAATTTCACCCGATTCCAATGGGGACTGCTGTGTCTCGTTCAGCCAGTATAGGACCACGTCTGGGAGAAATTTCGAGTCAATCGGTCCAAAGACCTGGAAGCTATTGAAAAAATCGGCCGACGTTTTCATGAAAAAGGCCATTTTTTTCTTTAAAATATTCACCAAAAATACAAATTCCACCGGAATCCAACCAAAACCGGCGAGCCTCATTCCACCAGTGAGGAGACATGCGTGTGCAATTTCGAGTCAATCGGTCAAAAGACGACCGTAACCCTAACCCTAGCCCCATAACCCTAACCCTAGCCCCATAACCCTAACCCTAACCCTAACCCTAGCCTCAGCCTTAAGCCAGCCTCATGAAACATTGTCCCTCTCACTAAAATATTCGCCAAAAATACAAATTTCACCCGATTCCAATGGGGACTGCTGTGTCTCGTTCAGCCAGTATAGGACCACGTCTGGGAGAAATTTCGAGTCAATCGGTCCAAAGACCTGGAAGCTATTGAAAAAATCGGCCGACGTTTTCATGAAAAAGGCCATTTTTTTCTTTAAAATATTCACCAAAAATACAAATTCCACCGGAATCCAACCAAAACCGGCGAGCCTCATTCCACCAGTGAGGAGGACATGCGTGTGCAATTTCGAGTCAATCGGTCAAAAGACGACCGTAACCCTAACCCTAGCCCCATAACCCTAACCCTAGCCCCATAACCCTAACCCTAACCCTAACCCTAGCCTCAGCCTTAAGCCAGCCTCATGAAACATTGTCCCTCTCACTAAAATATTCGCCAAAAATACAAATTTCACCCGATTCCAATGGGGACTGCTGTGTCTCGTTCAGCCAGTATAGGACCACGTCTGGGAGAAATTTCGAGTCAATCGGTCCAAAGACCTGGAAGCTATTGAAAAAATCGGCCGACGTTTTCATGAAAAAGGCCATTTTTTTCTTTAAAATATTCACCAAAAATACAAATTCCACCGGAATCCAACCAAAACCGGCGAGCCTCATTCCACCAGTGAGGAGGACATGCGTGTGCAATTTCGAGTCAATCGGTCAAAAGACGACCGTAACCCTAACCCTAGCCCCATAACCCTAACCCTAGCCCCATAACCCTAACCCTAACCCTAACCCTAGCCTCAGCCTTAAGCCAGCCTCATGAAACATTGTCCCTCTCACTAAAATATTCGCCAAAAATACAAATTTCACCCGATTCCAATGGGGACTGCTGTGTCTCGTTCAGCCAGTATAGGACCACGTCTGGGAGAAATTTCGAGTCAATCGGTCCAAAGACCTGGAAGCTATTGAAAAAATCGGCCGACGTTTTCATGAAAAAGGCCATTTTTTTCTTTAAAATATTCACCAAAAATACAAATTCCACCGGAATCCAACCAAAACCGGCGAGCCTCATTCCACCAGTGAGGAGGACATGCGTGTGCAATTTCGAGTCAATCGGTCAAAAGACGACCGTAACCCTAACCCTAGCCCCATAACCCTAACCCTAGCCCCATAACCCTAAC
Organism: Pagrus pagrus; assembly: GCF_965226575.1. Classification (NCBI taxonomy): domain Eukaryota; kingdom Metazoa; phylum Chordata; class Actinopteri; order Spariformes; family Sparidae; genus Pagrus; species Pagrus pagrus. The sequence continues at coordinate 147,257 of NW_028175318.1, forward strand.
CCTAACCCTAACCCTAGCCTCAGCCTTAAGCCAGCCTCATGAAACATTGTCCCTCTCACTAAAATATTCGCCAAAAATACAAATTTCACCCGATTCCAATGGGGACTGCTGTGTCTCGTTCAGCCAGTATAGGACCACGTCTGGGAGAAATTTCGAGTCAATCGGTCCAAAGACCTGGAAGCTATTGAAAAAATCGGCCGACGTTTTCATGAAAAAGGCCATTTTTTTCTTTAAAATATTCACCAAAAATACAAATTCCACCGGAATCCAACCAAAACCGGCGAGCCTCATTCCACCAGTGAGGAGGACATGCGTGTGCAATTTCGAGTCAATCGGTCAAAAGACGACCGTAACCCTAACCCTAGCCCCATAACCCTAACCCTAGCCCCATAACCCTAACCCTAACCCTAACCCTAGCCTCAGCCTTAAGCCAGCCTCATGAAACATTGTCCCTCTCACTAAAATATTCGCCAAAAATACAAATTTCACCCGATTCCAATGGGGACTGCTGTGTCTCGTTCAGCCAGTATAGGACCACGTCTGGGAGAAATTTCGAGTCAATCGGTCCAAAGACCTGGAAGCTATTGAAAAAATCGGCCGACGTTTTCATGAAAAAGGCCATTTTTTTCTTTAAAATATTCACCAAAAATACAAATTCCACCGGAATCCAACCAAAACCGGCGAGCCTCATTCCACCAGTGAGGAGGACATGCGTGTGCAATTTCGAGTCAATCGGTCAAAAGACGACCGTAACCCTAACCCTAGCCCCATAACCCTAACCCTAGCCCCATAACCCTAACCCTAACCCTAACCCTAGCCTCAGCCTTAAGCCAGCCTCATGAAACATTGTCCCTCTCACTAAAATATTCGCCAAAAATACAAATTTCACCCGATTCCAATGGGGACTGCTGTGTCTCGTTCAGCCAGTATAGGACCACGTCTGGGAGAAATTTCGAGTCAATCGGTCCAAAGACCTGGAAGCTATTGAAAAAATCGGCCGACGTTTTCATGAAAAAGGCCATTTTTTTCTTTAAAATATTCACCAAAAATACAAATTCCACCGGAATCCAACCAAAACCGGCGAGCCTCATTCCACCAGTGAGGAGGACATGCGTGTGCAATTTCGAGTCAATCGGTCAAAAGACGACCGTAACCCTAACCCTAGCCCCATAACCCTAACCCTAGCCCCATAACCCTAACCCTAACCCTAACCCTAGCCTCAGCCTTAAGCCAGCCTCATGAAACATTGTCCCTCTCACTAAAATATTCGCCAAAAATACAAATTTCACCCGAT